>NC_056744.1:1077401095-1077688645 GCF_019279795.1 Protopterus annectens | reverse complement strand
AAGTAACTGTAGATAAAAGAAAGTTGAAACCTTAGACTACTTTTTAAACAAAAAGCTCAAAAAAACCAATGAGGTGCTTAGTCTAAGCTGTAGTCCAGGTGACCTCAGTCAGCCAATGACCTTAAACAATTCTCTCTCACTGAAATGCCTGATGGCTTTGGCTAAACGAAGATGTCCCTGAACATGTGCTCAGACACACAGCCTCCCCAGATACTAGGCCCAAACACAAGCCTGAATATGGACAATGCTGCAAATATCCACACTACTTAGAAACAAACTGCAGAAATGTTTCTCACAGCATAAATGCAGCAGTGAGCCTTTAAATGAAAGTTTTAAACAACTAAAGGAGCCTCTAGAGAAAGCTTTTAACTGCAAACAAGCTGTCAGAATCAAACAACCCAACAGATGCTTAATACAAGTGGACAATTTCCAGGTAATACCACAGACACAGTGAAACTAGCTAGAAAAATATACAGTAGACAAAGCGCTATAAATAACTCGAAAAATAAGCCAAAAAAAAAACAGGATACTTAATGTTATATATTATAGATCAGAGTTTGCTCAGTGTCCTTCCTTCATTTAGCTCAGGGTGAAATGGCAGAAACACTGACAAATTTAACTTCTTAGGTAACAGAAAGTTGAAACCTGAGACAACTTTAAAAAAAGCTCAAAAGAACCAATGAGGTGCTTAGTCTAAGCTGTAGTCCAGGTGACCTCAGTCAGCCAATGACCTTAAACAATTCTCTCTCACCAAAATGCCTGATGTCTTTGGCTAAACCAAGATGTCCCTGAACATGTGCTCAGACACACAGCCTCAACAAACACTAGGCCCAAACACAAGCCTGAATATGGACAATGCTACAAATATCCACACTACTTAGAAAAAAACTGCAGAAATGTTTCTCTCAGCAGAAAAGCAACAGTCAGCCTTTAAATTAAAGGTTTAAACAGCTAAAGGAGCCTCTAGAGAAAGCTTTTAACTGCAAACAAGTTATCAGAATCAAACAACCCAACAGATGCTTAATAAAAGTGGACAATTTCCAGTTAATACTTCACACACAGTGAAACTAGCTAGAAAAATATACAGTAGACAAAGTGCTATAAATAACTCAAAAAAATAAGCAAAAAAACAAGATACTTAATGTTATATATTATAGATCTGAGTTTGCTCAGTGTCCTTCCTTCAATTAGCTCAGTGTGAAATGGCAGAAACACTCACAAACTTAACTTCTTAGGTAACAGAAAGTTGAAACCTGAGACAACTTTTTAAAAAAAATCAAAAAAACCAATGAGGTGCTTAGTCTAAGCTGTAGTCCAGGTTACCTCAGTCAGCCAATGACCTTAAACAATTCTCTCTCACTGAAATGCCTGATGACTTTGGCTAAACCAAGATGTCCCTGAACATGTGCTCAGACACACAGCCTCAACAAACACTAGGCCCAAACACAAGCCTGAATATGGACAATGCTACAAATATCCACACTACTTAGAAAAAAACTGCAGAAATGTTTCTCTCAGCAGAAAAGCAACAGTCAGCCTTTAAATTAAAGTTTTAAACAGCTAAAGGAGCCTCTAGAGAAAGCTTTTAACTGCAAACAAGTTATCAGACTCAAACAACCCAACAGATGCTTAATAAAAGTGGACAATTTCCAGTTAATACTTCACACACAGTGAAACTAGCTAGAAAATTATACAGTAGACAAAGTGCTATAAATAACTCAAAAAAATAAATAAGCAAAAAAACAAGATACGTAATGTTATATATTATAGATCCAAGTTTGCTCAGTGTCCTTCCTTGGATTAGCTCAGTGTGAAATGGCAGAAACACTCACAAACTTAACTTCTTAGGTAACAGAAAGTTGAAACCTGAGACTACTTTTTAAAAAAAAAGCTCAAAAAAAACAATGAGGTGCTTAGTCTAAGCTGTAGTCCAGGTAACCTCAGTCAGCCAATGACCTTAAACAATTCTCTCTCACTGAAATGCCTGATGACTTTGGCTAAACCAAGATGTCCCTGAACATGTGCTCAGACACACAGCCTCCCCAAACACTAGGCCCAAACACAAGCCTGAATATGGACAATGCTACAAATATCCACACTACTTAGAAACAAACTGCAGAAATGTTTCTCACAGCAGAAAAGCAGCAGTGAGCCTTTAAATGAAAGTTTTAAACAACTAAAGGAGCCTCTAGAGAAAGCTTTTAACTGCAAACAAGTTATCAGACTCAAACAACCCAACAGATGCTTAATACAAGTGGACAATTTCCAGTTAATACTTCACACACAGTGAAACTAGCTAGAAAAATATACAGTAGACAAAGTGTTATAAATAACTCGAAAAATAAGCAAAAAAAAACAGGATACTTAATGTTATATATTATAGATCTGAGTTTTCTCAGTGTCCTTCCTTCGATTAGCTCAGGGTGAAATGGCAGAAACACTCACAAACTTAACTTTTTAGGTAACAGAAAGTTGAAACCTGAGACAACTTTAAAAAAAAAGCTCAAAAGAACCAATGAGGTGCTTAGTCTAAGCTGTAGTCCAGGTGACCTCAGTCAGCCAATGACCTTAAACAATTCTCTCTCACCGAAATGCCTGATGTCTTTGGCTAAACCAAGATGTCCCTGAACATGTGCTCAGACACACAGCCTCCACAAACACTAGGCCCAAACACAAGCCTGAATATGGACAATGTTACAAATATCCACACTACTTAGAAACAAACTGCAGAAATGTTTCTCACAGCAGAAAAGCAGCAGTGAGCCTTTAAATGAAAGTTTTAAACAGCTAAAGGAGCCTCCAGAGAAAGCTTTTAACTGCAAACAAGTTATCAGAATCAAACAACTCAACAGATGCTTAATAAAAGTGGACAGTTTCCAGTTAATACCTCACACACAGTGAAACTAGCTTGAAAAAATATACAGTAGACAAAGTGGTATAAATAACTAGAAAAAATAAGCAAAACAACAGGATACTTAATGTTATATATTATAATCCGAGTTTGCTCAGTGTCCTTCCTTTGATTAGCTCAGTGTGAAATGGCAGAAACACTCACAAACGTAACTTCTTAGGTAACAGAAAGTTGAAACCTGAGACAACTTTAAAAAAAAAATCTCAAAAGAACCAATGAGGTGCTTGTTAGCTAATGTTATTGATTAATAGCCAGAGAAAAGATTTATAGCTTCAAGTTCTTCAAAAGCTGTAACTTTCCTGTCAGAATTTTAACTGCTTGGTTAAAAGAGAAGAGACTTCAACATGAGCCACTCAAAATGATACTCGGGATTCTTGTATTAAAAAAGACATCCAATCAATAATATCTAGTATACAAAATGCATTACATAAAATAGACAAACTGGATACCAGAATAAAAAGTTTCAAAGAAGAGACCAGAAAGAAGAGTGAACATTTAGAAACTCTTATGAAACAGCAAAGTGCACAAATGAACAGTATAGAAGAAGGTTTAAATGATCATGAAGGGAGAATAACTGGAGATGAGTCTCAGATTGAAATTATTTTTAAACAAAATAACTGGCTCAAAGTTAAAGTTGATGATTTAGAAAACAGACTGAGACAAAATAACATTAAAATTTATGGTATACCTGAATAATATGAGGGAGACAATATAATAAACTTTTTAACAGCCTGGCTACATAAAACATTAAATCTACTTGAAACCTTATATTTTCAAACTGAAGGGGCACACAGATCCCTGAGAGAATCTTTAAAAAAGGAAAACTGACCAATTCATTCAATTATAGTTAAGTTTGTCTAGTTTTGAAAACATCAAGCTTTAAAAACAGCATAGTCCAGCCCACCTATTAAAATAGGTGAACATGTAGTGAGATTTGACAATGATTATTCCAGTAAAGCTATGAGTAAAAGAAAATCCTGTTCATCATGAATCAAGGAACTTAAAAAGAACAATATTAAATCCACTTTGGTGTTTCCTGCAAAGATCAAATTATATATTTTTGAAGGACTTAAAATATTTGACATGCTGGAGGAGGTATCAACTTTTGTAAACAACAATAAAATCCTTAATAATACTGAAGAAATGGAGTGGAACAACAATGAGTTTTATTCTGTGATTGCATGACTTTTATTTTCTGAAACAGTAGAGTTTCTGTTTAAGAAAAAAGTTTGTTTTGAACTTTAATCTTCAAAACATATGTAAGTATATATTTATATTTTAAGTTAAAACATTTTTTCATGATGAGTAATATGAATGGTTAGTTTTACTGTTTTACTAAATTTACAGTGAAGACTTAATATATTTAATTTAACTAAACATATAAGTGTATTTCTAAATGTAAACAAATTCTTCCTGTAAGAAAATGTCATTAAATTATAAGCAATAGAATTGGCAACTTTAGGAATATATACATAAAATTATAGCTATAGAATTGGCAACTTTAAGATTATATACATAAAGAGTATTGTATTTGTTTAACTTTGCATAGTATGTGTATTGCTGGGTTAACTGAATGTCAAATCTGAGTAATATAGAGGAATGGTGAGGATGCAGGGAGTAGAGGTGGCGAAGGTGGATGAGTTTAAGTACTTGGGATCAACACTTCAGAGTAATGGTGAGTGTGGAAGAGAGGTGAAGAAGAGAGTACAGGCAGGATGAAGTGGGTGGAGAAGAGTGTCAGGAGTGATTTGTGACAGACAAGTACCAGTAAGACTGAAAGGGAAGGTCTACAAGAGGATAGTGAGACCAGCTATGTTATATGGGTTGGAGACAGTCGCATTGACAAAAAGGCAGGAATCAGAGCTTGATGTTGTAGTGTTGAAGATGTTAAGATTTGCACTGGGTTAGACGAGGATGGACAGGATTAGGAATAAGTATATTAGAGGGTCAGCCCAGGTTGGAAGGTTTGGAGACAAAGCCAGAGAGGCAAGATTATGTTGATTTAGACATGTGCTGAGGAGGGATGTAGAGTATATTGGGAAAAATATGCTAAGGATGAAGCTGCCAGGTAACAGGAAAAAAGGAAGGCCTAAGATAAGGTTTATGGATGTGGTGAGAGGGGATATGCAGGTGGTTGGTGTGACAGAGCACGATGCAGAGGACAGGAAGAAATGGAAACAGTTGATCCACTGTCGCGACCCCTAATGGGAGCAGTCAAAAGAAGAAGAAGTGTTAAAGTGCTGGTGACTTTGATTTCTTTGTTCCTGTGTAACACATTCCTTTCACGGGTCATTTATAAAGCAAGTAACACTTAAAGTAAGCTTGAGAATAAAAGAATGTTCCAGTTGTTTTAGAATGCTGGATTGTTGCTTGGCTTGCATCTGGCTTCAAGCAGTTCTGAAAAAATCTTTGTCAAAGTTTATCACTGATATCTGTAAAAGCTAAAAGGAAGTTCTTTTTTCTTTCTTTTTTTCAACTACATATATTGAGAAATCTACTCAAAATAACACCTTTTTTCTTTTCTTAGAAGTGAAGAATTGGTAAAACAAAAGCTATAATAATGTTTTATATTGAGCTGTTGCTGACATAAGTTGCTTAGATTTTGCTGAATGTTAATAGCTTTTGCTGTAGTGTTATTAATTCTAGCAGTACATATTAATGGAAACAAGTAAAATTAGATGTTTGTTACTGATTAGAATGGTTTAAAAGAATTAAGAAGAATGAGAAATGTGCAGAGGAAATTAGCAGCTACTGTGTGCTGTGAGTTGTCATTTTCACATGTGATCAAGTTCTAATGTCTGGATATGAAGCTTACATCAGAATAATAGTTCCCAATGCTAAAAATGCAATTCCAATGAAACAAGCAGGAATTCTTTTATATAGTTAAGATTACTTGTAATATTAGAATTAATAACAAGAGTAAACGTATTATGAATAATATGCAAATGGACAAGAAATGAAATATCTAATATGGAAAATGAATAAAAAAGCAGTATCATTAAGTTAAGAAATATGAACACATACTATAATCTCTATTAGAGATTATAGTATATGCACATACTATAATCTCTAATGGAAAGTTGATGATTAAATAGCTCTTTGATGGGAGATTTTAGAACTACGCATTATACAGAATAAGGTAGAATATCAGTGGGAATATATGAGAGAAAAATTATATTTAAATAAATTGCTTATAAGAAAGGTATGTATTACATATACTTGCATATAGCAGAAATGCAAATGTACATAATCTCTATAATTTACATAAAAAAATCATATAAAAATATTTGAAAATAATATGACTGATGAAATTTGAAACTTGGTCAGCTGAACTTTGAAGCTTTTGGGATATTGTGTGTTATTAGATTCACTAAGACTATCTGAAATAACTCATTTCATAAGTCAGAGCTGAAATTTGAGTGTCATATTCCTGAATCAGTACATGCATTTTGACAGAAAGTAAAGCAGATTTTTTTGAACCCAGGAAAGGAGAATGAGATTTTAATTAAGCATGTTGTAACTTTTGAATGCAATATAGACTGCAGATATATTTTTTACTCCATAGAACTAGGAAGATATTCTCTTGGACCTCAGTAATGTACATATTTTATGAAGTAGTTTAATAAGCTAAAGGATTTTTAAATATTTTGATATTTGTCATGTGAAGGGTATTAATTCTGAGATATGGGCACTTGTACATTAAACATTTTATTCAGAGCTTTTGTTACATCTATACAATATGTGTATATTTTTAGCATAATAAATATATATGTGTGGTTTGATTTCCCTTTTGTAAAATAGTTTAGTATGATAAGATTACCTGTCAATTGTAAGTTTGCAGATATCTGTATTTCTTTAGGTCCCACTCTGTTCTACTTATTTAAAGATTTAATTATAATAATGTTGAATGAGCAAATGATTTACAAAGATTTAATGGATAATTTAAAGTATTATATACATGTGCATATAGTAAACTATTTGTTGGATTATTCAATATTTGTTTTTAATAGAAGAGAATTATTAAATTTGTATGTAGTAATAGGGGAATAGTTTTAAAAGGCAAGATATACAACTAAATTAATATGCTATTATAATGTTTGACTTACGTATAATAAAATTTAAATTATTTGTAAATCATGATAGCTTTTAGCTAGTTTTTTGATGAATATGTATGTGTTGGTAGGTAGAGAGCTAGCATAGCAGTTTGCCTATTCCATGGGCAAACTTGGAACTTTGGTATCCATGGTAGGTTGTATTTTATTAGTAATATATACAGTTATAGTTGTAGACTTGTCTTTGTTTTTGTTATTTACAAGTTTTAGTACTTTAGTTTGTAAAAAGGAAAAATTTAAAAATGTGGAATATTAAGAAAGTGTTGGAGGAATGTATTAGATATGTATATATAATTAAATTAATATGTTGTATAAATTTGATATAATATATTTAAATTACATTGCTTTAAATATGCAAAATGGATAGTTTTAATCTATTAGTGTAAATAATGGCAACAAAAGGATATCATTAATGAGATATCTAAAATTAGAGGAGACATTATATTCTTGCAAGAGACTCACCTTGTAGCTAATGATATACAATATTTAAATAAAACCAATGAGGTGCTTAGTCTAAATGTTATGAAATGTTATCAACTGCTTCTTTTAACAAAAAGAGGAGAGGAATGCTTTGGAGAAAATCTACTGTAATGTCTAAGGTCATGGAATCCATTAATGATCCCAAAGGATTTTAACATTTGTAATAATTAAATATAATTACAAACTCTATACACTAGCTAATTGTTACTGGATCCTTGGAATAGGTGCAAGAGTGGTTAAAGATCAAATACAAACTCATTGGAATGGTTGCTTAATTTTAGCAGGGGATTTTAACTGCATATCTAGTATAGAAGATACAGGTGAACAGAACAAACCTAAATACTGGCATCAGCTAATGCACTAAACAGATGGATTAATAATAATAATTTATTTGGTTTAATAGTAAAACCATAATAGTAATAATAATTTAGTTGAAAGTCATTGTTCACTCGTTATTCTTATGCTCATGGTGCACAAGCTAGAATTGATGATTATGCCTCTATAGATTTGTTTAATAAAGTGAATTATTTTAAAACTATTCCTTGTCTTTTATCTGATCATAATGCACAAAGTATTAATATAGATATAATGAAATGTCAGATTTTGTTTTTTAGAATCCCAGTATATATGATGAAATTAAATGAACTCAAGAGTAACCTTAAAGAACAAATCAAGATTTTTTTTATCTTTGAATGATAATAGTCAGGATAGTACCATTACTATGGGACTCCTTAAAATGCATATTAAAGTCAGAATGGGAAGGTGGGCTAGTACTAAAATGAAAGAGAGAATAAAGTGTTACTAGAAATATAAGATGAAACACAAAAAGTGAGGTTTGAACAACAAACAAAGCAATTAGATAATACTGAAGTCATGAAAAAATAATACCAACATATTAGTTCTAGCATATAAAGTGGAGACATCTATAGAAAAAATAAAATTGCACAGTGATGACTTCAAAAAATCTGAATAGATTAGCTAACAGAAGTATGTAGTTAAGCAAAAAAAAAAAAACACAAATCAACAATATCCAAAATCCTCACACTAATAAGCTTAATTCAGACAAAGCGGAAATGCTTAATACTTTAAAAAATTCCATGAGGATCTTAATAAAGATAAAAATAATAACCCTGATGATTACAAGATCAACAAGTATTTAAGAAAAATGTTACTAATAAACGTATTGAGCAACAAATATCTCTTTTGAATAAGCCTATTACCATAATAGAAGTTTAAGAAACTTTAAAACAGAAAAAAAAATGATAAAGCTCCAGGGTTAGATGGTTTAGTATGGAATTATATAGTCTGCTTCCAAGAAATATTTTAGAATTAGTGAGTGACATTTTCAGGATAATTCAGAGTAACAAAATAATTCCTCCCTCATGGAAATTGTCATTAACATTACATATACTTAAACAAGGAATGGATAATGAGTTAGTTTCCACAAATATACCTTCATAGGTTCATAGGTTCATAGGTTGGTACTAGGCTATCAGCCCTAGGGTCTATACAAGCCTAGCCATAAGAATTCCCTGGCTATTTCTTCCCACACTATTTACTTCCCTTTATTTTTTTTATTAAATGTAGACTACAAAATATTTACTTTCATCTTCACTATAAGATTAAGAGATACAGTAGATAAATTAATTGATAAAGATCAAACAGGATTTATAGTCAATTGATTAATGTATGATAACATAAAAAGGGTAGCAACCATCTTAGAATTAGCAAAAGGAATGAACAAGTAATTGGCCCTAATTAGCTTAGATATCAAGAGAGCTTTTGATTCTGTAGATTGGAATTTCTTGCTTAAAACCTTATAAACATTTGCATTTCCAGAACAATTTACTGGAATATTAAAAAACTGTAGAGACTCAAAAGCTTGAAAGGCCAAGTGGTACAGTGGTTAAGGTGTATGCCTTTCAACCACTAGGTGCAAAGTTTGATTCTCACCACAGGAAAGAGCTATACAGATTGAAGATGTATATTTTTCTGCTCATACATGTCAAGCAGAGCGCCTCTTTGGCCCTCTTCAAAAGGAACCTTGATGATTGGATGGGAGAAAGAAAATTCACCCTGGGGATCATGTCAGTCACTCTGCTAGACAGGGGTCCAGGGAAGTAAATAGTGTGGGAAGAAATAGCCAGGGAATTGTTATGGCTAGGCTTGTATAGGCCCTAGGGCTGATAGCCTAGTACCAACCTATGAACCTAAAAGCATATGTTAAAATTGGATCTTACCATTTCTCAAAGGTTCACTTTAAACAAAGGCACAAGGCAAGGGAGTGCTTTGTCCACGCTACTATTTGCATTAGTTTTTGAACCCTTAGCTAACAGTATAAGAAGCAATGAAAAAAATTAATGGGTTCTCAATTAGCAAGGGTTAGCAATCTAAAAAACAGCTTTTTACAGATGATATTTTACAAACTATAGAAGATTTAAATTATTTTTAGAACATTGCTCTGTTTTCATTAACTGTGTGACTTGTAATTTAGTGATCATTGTAGTAGCATAGAATAGTGTTGGAAGTAGGGAAGAAGAGGCAGCGTTTTTTTTTTGGATCTATAAAATAGACCTAATTTGATGCGTTTTTTTAATAGGGGTCTTTCTTTCTTTCCTTTTTATAGTACAGATGCTTCTGATGGCTATTTTTCCAAATTGTAGGGATGCAGATATATTGTTCTACTTTCCCTGCTTCTGTGGCCTACACAGTCTTAGTAATTTCACCTGGGTGGTGTACAGTTGTAGACATGCTCAGACTGAGAGACAATTTCAGACTGACATCAGCACCACAGCCATGGAGTTACCCTGTACAATGAACTGTCTGGTTAATAAAAATTGAGTGTTTCACATTGCAGTCACAGCATCCTGAGGTGGTCATATGTTGACTGGATAGAGACATTTGAAAGATAAGAGGGAAATGCTTGTGAAATAAATGAATCAATGTTCAGGATTGGTGTTATTAGCTTTTTTTCTTTCCCAGTTGATAAAAACTCTAATTAAGAGAAAACAGTGGATCAGCATCTAAAAGTAAGTTTTATTTGTACAGAAAAGTAATGTTTTGTGTTTACAAACATGAGCTGATTTTTGCATTTGTGTTTAGAAGATCATTAGTGTTTATTAGACTCAGGTAGGTCAGTTTAATATTTATCAGTAATCTAGAGACTTTTTTGATTGGTTAGATATTGTTTACAAGAGGAGAGGTTTGACGAGGTTACATTCTCACTAGCAGCTGTTGGAAATTGGCTGCTATTTAAACTATAGCATCTAGGATTAGATTTAGATTGCAGTATGTTAAGATAAGTTGTTTAGATTAGGGATAAATAAGACATCAATTTAAATTATAAACAAATAAATACATAATTAAATAGAAAAAAGATGAGAAAATCTTGACTTTCATTTAAAGAGTGAAGCACATCTCATTTTTAAAGGTTCTTTATTTTGTTATATTTGATGTAATATGTAAAAGAGACACATGCTCAGGTAACTTCCACATATTACTGTATAGACAATTAATATTCTGGGAAACTTAATAAACAAACATTTACATCATCTCTGAGAAGTGAGAAAAACTCCTACACAAATATTTAATAAATGAGAAGAGAATGTTTATATACAAGTGGCACATAGTGTTATTTTCATCTACTTTTACTTGAATGCTGACAAGATGTTTGTTCATTGAAACAAAAGTTCAGCTCCTGTATGTGAGATAACATCACTAGGAATCCATTTGATACTGCATAATGTAACACTGTTAATTGCTATACAATCCCAGTCAATCGGATCAAATTAAGCTATTTGTTATAGGTACAACAGCCAGAAATGGCTTAAGAAAAATATAAGAACATAAATAGAGCAACAAACTCATGTTTTATAGAATGCTGTGTTTTGAAAACTAGGAAAGGAAGTAAAGTTTTAATTGCTGGAATAGTAAAATGAAAAAGGATCTATTTGAAATCTTACAGTATCACCCAGTAGATTTTATTTGAAGTCTGAAGGAGTAAACCAACTTAAAATAACTATTTTTTCATAAAGACAAATTTTGACTTGATTGCACTGCTATTTGTTGTAGGTGCTTCATAAAATAAAAGAAAGCATTGATAGCAAGTCTTATTTGAATATAATGTTGCTCTCCTATGTTGCTAGACAGTGCAATAATATTTAAATATTAGGATTTCTTTTTATGGAGGAAAGTACTCTAAATGTTGCCAGTTTGTTTATGATTATTACTTTATAGATGTACTAATATATATTTATTTTTATTTTTACTTATCCTTTTGTTAACTGGGTTTGCCGCATTAGGCTAGTGGTTTCTTTTCAGGGGATACCTGAGGTGGTATTTATACTGACATTGGGAAAATGTATGCAGGATATCAGGAATGTCCCCTACTCTTTTTATTGTTTCTGAGTCACTATTATCACATGACACACCCTTATTATGAACAGTAGTATACACCAATGCTTCAACATTATTAGGCTCATCACCCATGCCTGTGTACTATATATTTTGGAAGATGATATTCTCAAATTGCATAATTCAGTACACCCCACATTACTTTTACAGAAAAGTATATGGCCAGTATTCTGTATAGGTAAAATAGAAAGACTCCTTAGAAAGAGAATTTCTGAACACTGTTATGATATACATCAGAAAAACCCAAATAATGCACTGTACAAACGTTCTACAATTTGACTCAAGTTTATGAAATTTTACTTTGCCAGCTTGAAAAAAGATAGCTTTAGACCAAAAGTCAGGCAATGGGAGTTGAAAATGAACATAGGGTGCTGTTTTGGTTCTGAGAAGAAATGCAGCAACCCTTATGGGTTTTAATGATAGCAAGTCTATTAATTCAGTTTTAAAATAGCTTGCTGCTAAATTCTAACTATTGACATATTTTTATATCTGATTTAAATATATGCATTTATGTTTTTTAACACATTTGTTGAATTATCACTTGTGACATAGGCAAATTTACATTTATACAAAAGTAAGCAAACTATATTAATAAATGAACATTAACAAACATTATACTTTACATATATTGCTATATATCATATAACCTAAGCAACATTGAATGTATTATTTAGCTCCTGACCCCTTTTTTTAAAAAAAAATCATCTTTATTAAACCATCACTTATGATATAAGCAATCATACATTTATATAAATGAAAACAAACTATACCGACATAATCCTAGTTGCAAGCATTTTACATCACAAACCAAACTGACACACTCCCAGTTGCAAACATTATACATCATTTATAATCTACCCAATCATTTTCAAATATCACATCACTCATTTAAGTCTTGCCTTCTTTTAAACCTCATTTGTGTCCATTATTCCCATTTTACCTATGCAGTTTGCTCCTACCCTTTTCTAAAGATCTCAATTCCAGATATTTTATCTCTGTTACTATATTCACTACTTCTAATATAGTCGGTTTAGATTTTGATTTCCATTTTCTAGTAATTGCTTTTTTGGCAGTAACCATAATTACCATGTCTAAGCAATTCTGATTATGTATCATAGCTCAGAAAAATCATCTCCTTCATCACACCAATCCACCCACCCAGCATCTCCGACAGTGCATCCTGCAGGGAATTCTTAAAGTCTAACAACCCGCCACATTCCAGAAAAATATGATCCCAAGTATCTCTTTCTTCCCTGTCATGCCTCCAACATTTGCTGTCTACCTGAGGAAAATTCTCTAGAGTCTACTTGGAGAATAAAAATATCTATATATACATTTCCAAGCAAAAATACTAAATCTTCTAGATTTTGTTGCATATTTGGGAGACATACATATATCCTCCCAATGTTTCTTTGTGAACTGCTTATCCAATCCCTCTTCTCAATCCTTTCTAACCTTCTCTGATTGATTCATATATTGATCATGTAATATTTTATATGCTCTAATATATATTTATGTTTTATACATTTATATGTATTTCAACACTACCATATTTGTTTTTGTAAACAGGGTAACTATATATTGTATTTCATTTAACAATGTGTATGCAGCATGTTGCATATGAAAGGTCATATGATTTTTGTAACTGATTATTTGAATGACTCATTGAATGACTCATTAAGGGAGAGTAAAATTTCTGATGAACTCATATTGATTTTTATAGATGGGCAAACGTGCTTAACTAGATTTTGCTACATATATGATATAATTAATTCCTCTTTTGAATGGTTCCATGAAGTTCCCTGGTCCCTTATTGCAAAGTCCAGTGGAATAATTTCTGGTTGCTATCCAATGTATATAAACATTTTGGAATTAGAAGTACTTTCAAAGTAATTAAAGAATTTTGTCGACTACTACTGTTTAAATTGAATCAAACTTTGGTAATCTAGCTTTTTGGTATAATGAAGTATGGAAGGGAAAGAAATAAACAAAAGGGAATACAATAAAAAGGAGAACAAGAAATAATAATGGAAAAGGAAAAGAAAAGGGGGGCAGCTATCAAAAACAGTGAAATGAAAGGGCCATGGGAATAAAGGAACCAGAATGGAAATATAATGCTAATGGAGAAATAATACATTTAATTGTGAAAAAATGAAACCTGACTGTTGTATACGTTGATGTGACAGTAAAGACAATTAGAAGATGAAACATGGAGAAAATGGAATAGACAACCTAGAATTTTACTCGCAACAAAATCACTAAAAAGTGCTAAATGTTAAAAATATTTTCTTTCCAGGACAAAAATTCACAATATTTTTCACACCATTTTTTTTGCTTTTGGTATACAATCTAGAGTTGACAAAATTATGATCTCAAATTATATGGTTTCAGAGATGAGAAATTTTAAAATAATTCTGTGTCAACTTTCAAAACATAATACTTTAATTGTAAATATATTTACAAATTTAAAGTTAAATAGCTTTGCTCACATGAATCATCATCATTTTAAATCGAGTTGCTGGCTACTGAGACTTGTCTGCATATATCAACTGGACATAAGCTGATTTAAGTAAATTTTCTGCACTTATTTAAGATTTGAGTGAGTAATTATTGTGGGTCTTGGATTCAGTAAATATTGTGTGTGTCTCTGAAACTCTGCAGTTAGCCATCTGAGCTCACTGAAAGTTGTTAGACTGCTTGAAATTCCTTTGTTAGTGTTAATTAGCTTGGGGGTTTCCGCTAACATTAAAATCTGTGTTGGTTACATTTCTAGTAATCATTTTAAACCGAGTTGCTGGCTACTGAGACTTGTCTGCATATATCAACTGGACATAAGCTGATTTAAGTATATTTTCTGCACTTATTTAAGATTTGAGTGAGTAATTATTGTGTGTCTTGGATTCAGTAAATATTGTGTGTGTCTCTGAATCTCTGCAGTTAGCCATCTGAGCTCACTGAAAGTTGTTAGACTGCTTGAAATTCCTTTGTTAGTGTTAATTAGCTTGGGGGTTTCTGTTAACATTAAAATCTGTGTTGGTTACATTTCTAGTAATCATTTTAAATCGAGTTGCTGGCTACTGAGACTTGTCTGCATATATCAACTGGACATAAGCTGATTTAAGTATATTTTCTGCACTTATTTAAGATTTGAGTGAGTAATTATTGTGTGTCTTGGATTCAGTAAATATTGTGTGTGTCTCTGAATCACTGCAGTTAGCCATCTGAGCTCACTGAAAGTTGTTAGACTGCTTGAAATTCCTTTGTTAGTGTTAATTAGCTTGGTGGTTTCTGCTAACATTAAAATCTGTGTTGGTTACATTTCTAGTATCATTTTAAATCGAGTTGCTGGCTACTGAGACTTGTCTGCATATATCTACTGGACATAAGCTGATTTAAGTATATTTTCTGCACTTATTTAAGATTTGAGTGAGTAATTATTGTGTGTCTTGGATTCAGTAAATACTGTGTGTGTCTCTGAATATCTGCAGTTAGCCATCTGAGCTCACTGAAAGTTGTTAGACTGCTTGAAATTCCTTTGTTAGTGTTAATTTGCTTGGGGGTTTCTGCTAACATTAAAATCTGTGTTGGTTACATTTCTAGTAATCATTTTAAATCGAGTTGCTGGCTACTGAGACTTGTCTGCATATATCAGCTGGACATAAGCTGATTTAAGTATATTTTCTGCACTTATTTAAGATTTGAGTGAGTAATTATTGTGTGTCTTGGATTCAGTAAATATTGTGTGTGTCTCTGAATCTCTGCAGTAGTTCCTCACCCACCCTCCCTGTTTCTTGTTGTGGTGTTAATCTTGGTGGCTTTGGAATTGCCAGCCCCTGCTGTAAATCTCTTTTTGCACACTCCTCCTGGACCCATCTCATTCACTCACTCAATTGAGTACAGTGAGATCATATTTTGATTTTGGATACTCTTACCAGTCCCATCTCCTCTGTCGTGTACAGACAGAGCACTTGGGAATGGCATTCCCCTATAGTATCTTAATCTGCTCTGTTTCCTCCATCTCAAAAAAAAAAAAAAAATTTTTGCACTTTATCTGCCTTACTGTATTTGTTTTTCTTCCTACTTTATTACCTTATTTTGCTTTTGCCTCTTTTAAAAGTACTCAATTAAATTTATTCTGCTGCCTTTATTACTGCTTGTTAGTAGCCTGATTAAATTGTAACTAAATTTAAATTGGAGCCTGTGCACTGAGAGAGAGCCTTACAAGACTATCTGCAAATATATAGAGCTGAGTATATTTTTCTGTATTATTCTGTATTATAGAGCTAAATTGTTGCTTAGATATCTGTTGTCTTACTGTTCTGCAAATATACAGAGATCAGTATATATTTTTCTGGTTTTATAATTTGCACTGTGATTCCTCACATCTCTGTTGAAACTGTCTTCCTCACCCCCCCCTCCCTGTTCTTGGTTGTAATTTAAATTTGGTGGCTTTTGCAATGCCCGCCCCACTGTAGATTTGATCTAGGACACTCCACCAGTCCCATCTCTTTACCGCATTCTACATAATAAAGCCTTTCTGCACTTGCTTTTAGTCCTTTTTAATTTAATTACATTTTTTCAAACTGTGTGTGGACTAATATTGCTACATACTCAAGTGTGCCAGCTTGCACTGCATGTGAATTGTTTTTACTACTGTTTTTGCTACTTTTCTGAAAAAAAAACTGTAAGTCTGTTTCCTACCTTTCCTGTAATTAGTGTTCCAGATACAGATTTGCTGTATCCAGGACTGTTTGTAAGCTTCTGAGCCCCCCGAGCCTTTCTGTGTTGGAGGGAAGCCTTCTAGCTTATCAGTGGGAGTGGTAAGCATTGGGTAACCTGTCCACCACATAGGGAGTGGTTCTGGCCCAGAATTTGTAGTTATTGGCCATTTGGGCGGTATTCCATCTCTCTTAACTTTCTGATTTGAAGGCCTGCATTTGCACTTGTTTCTGTCCTGTAACTCCTGGGCCCATCTCATTTTCTCACTCAAAAAAAAAAAAAATGTATCTGCTTTTACTGTATTTGTGTTTCTTCCTATTTTATTTTGCTTTTGTGTCATCTTAATAGTACTCAATTGTATTTATTACTGCTTGGTGTAACTCATTCTAAGCCTTTTAGTTTAAGCACTTGGGCTTCAAACCAGTTGTTTTACATTAGGAAGGTTTGTGGCCTGCACTGTGGTGGCAGGACAGGTAGCTTACATCCTTCTAAGTTGGGAACTGCTGATTGAGGGCTCAGTGTCTGTTATTCTAAAAGTGTATTAGTTCTGGTTTAAGCACTTGGGCTTCAGGCCAGTTATTTTACATTAAGAAGGTTCATGGTCTGCACTCTTGTGGGAGGAGAGGCTGGACTCTGCCCTTCTGAGCTGGGAATTTCTGGTTAAAGGCTTATAGTGCCTGCATATTTGAACTGTTTCTTACTGAAATTGGTACACCTTGTTTGCTGTAGCATAGACTAGATCCAGGCCTACTGAATCTAGCTTTGTTTGTATGCTTGATGTTTGTTTGCTTGTTATTTCCCTGAAACGCTAATTCCACCTAAACACGGCTTTTCAGCGCTTCTGTGGATCCCTAGTGATATCTGCATTGCTTACTGTACTTATTTCCTTGTTTCACTTGAAAGAAAGTTACTGTTTGTCATTTTTGCATTTAAGTTACCTGTAACACATTGCATTTAAGTTACCTGGCACTTGCTCACTAAAGCAATTATATAAGTCAGCTCTACAAAATTAAAAGCACTGTACCCTTACAAACTCCCCTTGAGTACCTTGTTCCCCATTGGCCCTTTTTTTCAATTATAAAGGAATTCCCAATACTATTCTAGCATATCCAAAGGTCAGTTGTCAATCTTCTCTCCGGTCCAGCTGGTGAATCTGGGAATCTTGAGGCAATGTTACAACTGCCTCATGTACACAGACAACCCTCTCCTCCTCCCAACAAATTCCAACACATGTGAGAGATGCAACCATATAGCCAAACTGGAGGCTAAGCTCTCTCAACTCGAGGAGAAGGAAACCACACTCACTACAATTCCTGTCTCACATAGACCTACCACGACAGCAAACCAAACACATAAACACACAAAAACATACTCGGAGACTCTAAATAAAAATCTGCCTAAGCAACAGAGACCTCCAAAGCAGACACCCAAGCAACTGCTACCCCAAAACAAAACACGTGCAACACATAGCTCACAAAGCCAGTGTGCCGAACTGTCACAGCCCTTAAGGCTAAACAACACACCTGATACACTTGTAATAGGTGACTCTATCGACATCCCGCTCACCAGGCTGAACAAGGAGAAGGTCACGGTGAGCTGCCTGTCGGGTGCTAGGATCCGCCACATAACACAAGCACTCAGGTCACTCCAAGGCAAGTACAAATATGACTGGGTCATTGTCCATGCTGGTGTGAATGACCTGAGACATACTTCCCTGGACTACATGAAAAGAGACATAGAGGAGCTCTCTGAGCATGTAGCCCAGGCCGGTATGACCCTGACCTTGAGTAGCATCTTACCCTCACCAAGAATGATGCCACAATATGAATTCAAGATGATCAATTTCAACAATTGGCTTAAGTATTGGTGTCATTCGAAGGGGATCCAATGCCTGTCAGCCTGGGATGACATGCTCGACAAGCCATGATGCTTCGCTAGGGATGGCTTGCACCTGTCACCCCTGGGCTTTCGGATATTGGCAAAGGCTCTTGCTTCCCCCATAGTGCCTTTTTTAGGCAATGCTCAAAAGACAAACCCACCTCTATAGGTATCACAAGGGATAAGAAACTAAGAGAAATGCTACTCAACGCCAGAAGTCTAAACCTCAAGATGCACACACTCAAAACTCTCCTTAGCATGGAGAACATCGATATCTGTGCAGTAACAGAAACCTGGTTCAAGGCTCCCGAGAGTACCCCAGCACTACCAGGTTATACCTCATACCATGCTTTTCGGCCCCAAAACATGGACCGAACCACAAAAGGAGGGGGAGTATCAATATTCGTCAAAGATACCCACACCTCCAGGTTGGTGTCACAGCACGAAGCATCAGAGACTATCCATGTGCAACTAACAGTGGGTAAAACTGCCTTCCAGTTTATAGCCTGCTACAGACCACCCTCCCAAACCCAGGAACCCCACTCGGCCTTCCTTTGAACACTGGAATATATGAAGGTCTATCCCAACACCATTATATTGGGCGACTTCAACTACCCAAACATAGACTGGGAGCATTACTCTAGCTCCAACACCCTAGCCCAAAGGTTCCTAGAATTTATAAACTCTAATGCTATGGAACAACTTGTTACCACTCCCACAAGAGGGGAAAATATACTGGACCTGATCATCACCAACATGGGGACTCTGTGCTCCAGACCAGAAGCGTATCCCTCATTGGTAAGATCAGACCATAAACTAATCTCACTGGATATTCACATCCCGATCCCACCCCCTGCCCAGAAAACCACAGTGAAAAACTTCTCTAAAGCAAATTTCACACTCCTCAAAACTGAGGTGGAATCCTTCAAAGCCCCCGAGCCTGTGGAAAATATGGCCCAGACCGCAGAATCCTTTATAAACGCATTCTATAAACACCTTCAGGAATGCATGGATCATGCAATCCCAAATAAAACCAAGAACCAATCCTCCAAAGGCAGACGTCCTGTCTGGTGGACCCCAGCCATAAACAAACTATACAATAGAAGGAGGAAGCTACTACATGATAGAGCAAAATCCCAAAAAGGGAAGGCATCTCTGATCAGTATTAGCAAAAAACTACGGGCACTCATAAAATCGTCTAAGGCCAGCTTTGAGAGAAAAATTGCACAGGACACTAAGGATAATCACAAGGCTTTCTTTAGTTATGTTAGGAACCAGGGTAGGAATTCCCAGATATGCTCAGAATTAGTCCAAAATGACAAAAAAATACATTGAACCCACAGACATTGCCAACATCCTAGCTGACAGGTTCAGCGCAAACTTCTCCCCCCCCCACCAAAAGGGCAAATATCTATCCCAGCAGAGTGCTGCCCCCCTGAGATCTCAGATGCTCAGGTAAGAGCCGCCCTCTCCAAAGCAAAAAACACAGCATCAATGGGACCAGACAGTGTCCCGGGCTGCATCCTACATGAACTCCAAGAAGAGCTAAACCCAAACATAAAACTACTGTTCAATCTCAGCCTTACTACAGGATATGTACCCAAAGAGTGGCGTACAGCAACAGTGGTCCCTCTCCACAAAGGTGGTGCCTCAATGGATCCTGGAAACTATCGCCCCATAAGCCTGACTAGCTTGGTCTGCAAAGCTATGGATAGGATCATCATGAACCTCATAAATAAAGATATTGGATACCTACAGACACTGGATCCTACCCAGTTCGGCTTTGTTAAGAGCAGATCCTGCCTCTTAAACCTGGTCAATTTCTTTGAAACAGTCACCAAGGCCATTGACGAGGGGAAGGTGGTCCACATAGCCTACCTTTACCTCGCAAAAGCCTTCGATACAATACCCCACTTGGGCATTATAGATAAGCTCACCAGCTTAAATATAAACCCCTATGTCACTAGATGGGTTGCAAACTGGTTCAAGGACAGAACCTAAATGGTTAGAATTGCTGGAGCCATGTCAGACTGCAAACCAGTTACAAGTCGCGTCCCACAAGGCTCAGTCCTGGGACCTCTCTTGTTCGGTATATATTTCTCGGAGGTACAGGCCAACACGGAAGGACTGTGGCTGACCAAGTTCGCAGATGACTGCAAACTGGGCGCCATAATCGACTCTCCAGCTGACACAAGCATCCTCCAAAAGGGCCTCATAGAAACAGACAACTGGTGCCAGAGCCATGGCCTCAAGCTAAATGCCAAAAAGTGTATAGTCATCCCCTTTGGCAAAAACAAAGTGCCCACAAATTACCACATAGGTGGTAATCCATTAAGTACAGAAGAAGTAATTAGGGACCTGGGGACCCAAGTTGATAGCAATCTCTCATTTGACAACCACGTGGCCAAAGTGGTTAGAAAAACATGTTATATAGCCCACCTAATCATGAAGGGATTCACATCTAGATCAGGGGAGGTCATCGTGCCTCTTTACTCATCCCTCATCAGGCCCATAATTGAGTACAATGCCCCTTTTGGGATGTACCTTACCAGACACCTGCAGCAACTGGAAAGACCCCAAAAGTACCTCACCAAGAGGATCAAAGGGCTCAAACAGATGCCATATGTTGCCCGGTTAAAGAAACTCCAGCTCTACTCAGTGGCATACCACATGCTCAGAGGCGATCTGTGCCTGACGTATAAAGCCATGTCCATCCCGGAATTAATGGACATGCTGCACCTCAGAAAATCCAAATCCCATCGAGCTACGCGCTCGAGAGACTTGAACCTCAGCACTGAAATAAATAGGACATGCTGGAGGGACAGATTCATAACCCAGAGGCTCCCTTCACTCTGGAATAAAATCCATGTCCAGGTTAGGCAGAGTCCCTCAATGACTCTCTTCAAGAGGAATCTTGATGAGTGGATGGGAGATCGTAGGTTTACCCTGGGTATCACTTCTGTGTCACTGTTAGACAGAGGCACAGTATACTAACCTCGAAAAAGGGCATAGCAAAATTAATTTAAAATGGGTGGTGAAAGCCAAACACACTCTGGCTAGGCTTATAAATGCCCTAGGGCAGATAGCCTAGTATGAACCAATGAACCTATGAACCTATGAATACTGATATATATATATCAAATCAAAAAGTGTTTAAACTTGGTATGAACAAGAAATAGATAATTTTATGAAAAATAATAATGAAGAAGTTAGTAAGGATATGACTTGGGATTTGTTGAAAGCTTGTTCATATGATAAAATTAGAATGTGGTGTAAGAACAAAATGAAACACTGAAGCACTAAAATTCTAAACATTCAGAACAAATTGCAAGAGGCTATATCTACATTTCAAAAAGGATGAATTTAGAGACTATGATAAATATGTAAATCAGAACAATAATGATACTGGTTCAATTATTACAATAAAAGGTTCAGTTGAAGACAAATACTGTACATATTTCAGAAGTTGCAAAAATAAATTTATAGATCTCAAAATTAATAAAGAAGTAAAAAAATCAAAGAAATTAAATTCAATATAACTCAAGGAATAGATGTCATAAATGCTGAATTTTGTAAATTATTTCCTCAAAGAATCATGTACTTTTCCCATAAATCACTAGAAGATATCCAAACCAATCAAAGGGGTCATTGCACGTGGAAATATTCTTTAATATCCCCAATTTTAAAAGTGGACAGGATCTTAGAACATGCTCAGTTTACAGATCCATGTCTTTGCTGGATATTAACCACAAAATGTTCAGTTCATCTATTACTGATAGACAGTCACTATATCAGAGTTAATTAATAATGATCAGACAGGGTTTCTTTCTACAATACAAACTCAAGACAGTCAAAAATGAATTTTAACACAAATAGACTAGTACATAATAATAAATAAGATACAATACTTATACATTTTGATATTAAAAGGGCTTCTGATTCTATTCAGTATGATTGCTAATTTTCAGTATTAGATTGAGTTGATTTTCCTAGTGAGTTAAATTCCATAGTAAAAAATTACATTATTATAATAAAGCCAGTGTAAAACTAGGGGGATGTTTTATCTGAACCGATAGAATTAATAAAGGGCATAAAACAAGGCTGTCCTTTATATGCTTCGTTTTGCCATCATTAATGAATTGTTAGCAAACATGATCAGATCCAAAAATAAAATCCATAAAATAAAACTAGGAGAAATAGATATTTTTTATTCAAACTGGAAAAATTTGAATACAAATCTATTTAATCTGAAAAAAAAATAAAGTGCCATTTTCTTCATTAGTGATAGATAAAACAATATAGTTTATAATATGCAGTTATTCCAATATAATGAAAATGAAAAACGGATAGCCACCTAAAGGATGAACGCTCCTTTGCCAAACAAATAAAGAAATAAATTCAAAGCAGTGGTAGGCAAGGAGCGAAGCAGAACATGAAAATATATCAGAGTCTTCAACAAAGTTACCCAATGACAGAGTCAGTCCATGAGTATAAAATGCTGAGCAGTAAAATCTTTATTGGACAGACAAGCGCTTTCGCTATAGATAGCTTCTTCAGGTCTATTTCAAAATTAATCAATCAGAATTACTCTATATATATGATTAACACTGAGTTGAAAGTTCATTATAATACAAGCTCATTACATATTTAAAAGGGTAACATAAACATAAACTGTTATATGTTATCAAAAAACCTGAGCATAAAAACATCAAATATGCATATGCATTCATGTCACAAAAGACATATATATATTTAAAAAGTGTAAGAAATATATATGATAAAACATATATATAAAAAGTAATAAATAATAATATATATATGTATATAAAATCACATATCTATTGATATAGGAAACATCATTCAAAATCATATATGTCTCTTCACTTGTGTTTATCTAAGTACTGTTATGAGTTCTCAGGAGTACTTCAATGGTGATAGAAAGTGGGACATATATAAGGCTTTCTGTAACTAATGTAAATATATATAAGATGTAAAAACAATACATAAAAATACTTGGATGTATCCATGACACTCCAGATCTTAAGAACATATAGTGAAATATATATGGAACATCCTAAAAATATATATATCATTGATTAGGTGTATGCACTGAATATGTGTATACATATAATGCATAGGAAGAAGTGGCTCATATATTTATACTATTGTGGATGTTCTACTTAATCTTTCTACGTTTCCTTAACCGTGGTTTTATGGATGCTCTTTCATTTAGGCCTACCCCACAATCTGCTCTTAAGCGTATGATCCAATCACTTTCCTTGCTTTCAGTATGACTTCTGATGTCTCCCCCTCTCATACTGGTTGGTATGACTTCCAGCACTCTAAAGCTAAAGGTATGTGACATATCATTATTCATGACATGTTTGGCTAAGGCATTGGTCGGTGACCCTTTTCTAATATTATAAATGTGCTCTCTAATTCGGTCTCTAAACTTTCTATTAGTTTTGCCCACATAGAAACTCATACATACTTGACACACCGCAAGATATACCATATTGCATGTCATGCAATCTGCTGTAGTGTCAGTCCTGAATATTTGTCCTGTGTCAGGATGTACGAATGTAGAGTTAGTGTCTATATACGAACAAAAATTACATTGACCACAGGGCATCGTATTGCCTCGGTCTGCATTCACATGTGTCTCATTAGAGTAGCAAAGCATCCTTTTTAAATTCTTTTTATTTCTATATTGAAATTTCGGAGTATCGCCAACTATATTCCTAATCTCATCATCGATCTGGAAAACAGTCCAAAATCTACTAATAATATCCCTGACTATATAATGGTCTGATGTAAATGTAGTGGTGAACTTGACAGTAGATGTTGTATTACTATTCTCTACCTGATTATTTATAACTTCCTTAAGTCCAAAATATGGTGCCGCACTAGTGGACCTCAGATCCAATGAGTCTTGTAAGTTTCTATTCACTTCATAGGTCCTGTATCCTCTCTCCAATAATCTATCCTTTAAATTGTCAAGTTCACTAATAAAACCTTCCTCTGTGGGATTGAGTCTGGAAGCCCTTATAGCTTGTCCTCTGATAATGTTTTTAAAAACAAACGACGGATGCATGCTTGATCTCATTAGCAGAGAATTACTGTAGCAATTCTTTCTAAATATGCCTGTGTTAATTAACCCATTGGGTAGTCTCTCAATATATAAATCCAAGAACTCAATCTTGTTCACAGAGTAGTTCAAAGTGAATCTAAGGAAACTAGTTAAATTATTCATAGTCCCTAAAAAGAGTTCTAGGTCATCTACTGTTCCTTGCCACAAAATAAAAACGTCATCAACAAAACGTCGAAAAAACAGGACATATTTCATGAATAACTCTGTCTTAAATAATACATTCTCTTCCCATTGTGCCAAGAACATATTTGCGTAACTGTTGGCACACGGTGTGCCCATTGCAACACCGTCTACCTGTCTATAAATAACATCATCAAAGACGAAAATATTATTCTCTAAAACTAATTCTAAGAAATGTAATATTAAATCTATCTCAACAATGCTATAATTGCTGTGTTTTTTCAAATAGTCAGAGATATAGGTAATGCCAACATCATTTGGTATGACAGTGAATAATGATTGAATATCTAGAGTAGCAAAGATACATTCATCTAGCCCAGCATGGTGATTAACACAATCGTATAAATCAAGCAAAAACTGTTTAGAATCCCTCAATACATAATTATTTTCATTTAAAATAGGTCTGAGGTTCTTCTCTATGTACACTGATAAGTGCTCCGTGACCCAACCCCGCCCTGATACGATGGGACGCATGGGAGGGTCCTCTCTGTTCTTATGAATTTTGGGAAGACCATGCATAATGGGTAATAATGGTGCTTTAATTATTAGATATCCATACAGGTCTTCATCTATCAATTTACTCAAATAGAGATCAAATAGTATATTATTAATCGATCTAATGATACTATTCATTGTGCCACTAGTCACAACTTCAAAGAAACTGCCACTTAACATATTTTTCATTGCTGTGTAATAATGAACTGTGTCCATGACCACTACCCTTCCTCCCTTGTCTGCTGGTCTCACCACAATAGTTCTATCTTTCTGTAGGTTTTTCAAACTCAATCTTTCTCCCTGAGTTAAATTATCTGCATAATGGTATCTCCTGCTACTATTCTCCTTGTAATATTTATGTAGTTCTTCCTCAGTGAGTCGTTGGTACGTCTCTACAATTGGGTGATTAATGGGAACAAATTCGCTCAATTTCTTGTATGTGAATTTTGCATCTCCTTGAGCCTTACTGTCTCTACCTTTATAAATAAGCCTGAGCATGACATTCCTGCAAAACAGTTTCAAATCAACCACGGTGTCTGCAATACTACTTCTACCTTTAGGTATAAAGTTCATTCCTTTACTTAGAAGAGTAATGTCATCACTGGTTAGTATTCTCTTGGACAGGTTATATACTGCCATCTTCCCTATTTCCTCCACATCTTTTTCAAAGTTTGATTCTGCGGGTACTCTTCTGAGTATTTCCTTTTCTGGCGTCCGCGGCTCATTGAGCGCGTACGTCTGGGACCCTTCTCCATTCGTACCGGTAGGGGAAAAGAAACATTTAATGCTTCAGGGTTTGTAAATCCCTCATTATTATGTGTCTTTTGTCTAACTACAGTATTCGCATTCCTTTCTTCTAATGCTTTTTTATTTCTCACAACTTGTATTATGGGATATAAATTAGTTCCCTCTTGCATACTGGGATGCATAATGTGTATCACATCATTTGAATCATTAGAAGACAAGGCCATATATTCTGTGGTTCCATTATCTATATCATGCAAAGTAATGGTATCAGCACTCTCTGCATTGTCCTCTATTGTTAAGGGGATGGCTTGCTTAGCTCTGTTTACAGTATCAGTATGTACATTTTTATTGGCTGATCTATTAATGTCTCCTGCACTTGCAACAGCATGTTGACCACTGTTGCTATTTTTAAAAGCCTCTGGCTCAGCAATACTTCCCTGATCATTAATAACATTACAGGTAGTACCATTGCTAATAGCTTTATCCCTATCATTTATAATGCTGTTACTAATATATCCAGACCTATTGACATTAGCATTGGCAGAAACAAATTGTGTATTAGTCACATTACTGAAACAGTTAGATGCCTCACTGGATATATTACCATGATTCACATAATTAACATTATTGGCATTAGGAGCATTGGAATTATATCTGGGCCAAGTGAATACGTGGCCCATTTTAAAATCGTTCATATCTCTAATGATTTTATGTTTTTTCTGTTGTATCAGCTTTCTTTCTAAAGCTGATACACCATCTAGTATATTCTCAAATAAAGGTGTGACAATACCTTCTGGAAACTCCTCAAAGATGATGGTTTGTTTTTTATTAATGTCCAATGTCAATGTTTGTTCTTCTGGTTCAAAAAAGTTAATTAATAGTTCCAGGTATTTCCGACTAGCTTCTAGGTTGAGTCGCTGCCACGCCGATAATAATTCGGGATAATCTCGCCCTTGGCTGGGCATATTAAAAATGTGCAGCCCTCTAGGTACGATGTTCATATCTAGACAAAAACGCAAATGTATGCATTGTACCTGGAGTCTCTTCAGTTTATAGAAGCTCCGCTCCATGTCATCTAGTAGTTGGTACAAACGTTCCATATTCGTGGTCTCTGGCGTGATGTCATCTCTCGGCGCCAGAGTATCCAAGTGCCAGGCTGAAACAGCAGTACAAGCTAAATGCTGTTTAAAACGATGGACCAATGACTCGTTCCTCCGGTGTTCACCTCGAGGGATGTAGTCGAGTTCAATGTTGGCCATAGTTGACGTTCCCAACATATATAAATGTGCAGAAAAAATATATCAATCCAGTAAAGGCTATAGTCTGCTCCGTAAGGTGGCTACAAACAGACAATAAATGAAAATGAAAAACGGATAGCCACCTAAAGGATGAACGCTCCTTTGCCAAACAAATAAAGAAATAAATTCAAAGCAGTGGTAGGCAAGGAGCGAAGCAGAACATGAAAATATATCAGAGTCTTCAACAAAGTTACCCAATGACAGAGTCAGTCCACAAGTATAAAATGCTGAGCAGTAAAATCTTTATTGGACAGACAAGCGCTTTCGCTATAGATAGCTTCTTCAGGTCTATTTCAAAATTAATCAATCAGAATTACTCTATATATATGATTAACACTGAGTTGAAAGTTCATTATAATACAAGCTCATTACATATTTAAAAGGGTAACATAAACATAAACTGTTATATGTTATCAAAAAACCTGAGCATAAAAACATCAAATATGCATATGCATTCATGTCACAAAAGACATATATATATTTAAAAAGTGTAAGAAATATATATGATAAAACATATATATAAAAAGTAATAAATAATAATAATATATATATGTATATAAAATCACATATCTATTGATATAGGAAACATCATTCAAAATCATATATGTCTCTTCACTTGTGTTTATCTAAGTACTGTTATGAGTTCTCAGGAGTACTTCAATGGTGATAGAAAGTGGGACATATATAAGGCTTTCTGTAACTAATGTAAATATATATAAGATGTAAAAACAATACATAAAAATACTTGGATGTATCCACGACACTCCAGATCTTAAGAACATATAGTGAAATATATATGGAACATCCTAAAAATATATATATCATTGATTAGGTGTATGCACTGAATATGTGTATACATATAATGCATAGGAAGAAGTGGCTCATATATGAATCAATGATATATATCTTGTGGTGTGTCAAGTATGTATGAGTTTCTATGTGGGCAAAACTAATAGAAAGTTTAGAGACCGAATTAGAGAGCACATTTATAATATTAGAAAAGGGTCACCGACCAATGCCTTAGCCAAACATGTCATGAATAATGATATGTCACATACCTTTAGCTTTAGAGTACTGGAAGTCATACCAACCAGTATGAGAGGGGGAGACATCAGAAGTCATACTGAAAGCAAGGAAAGTGATTGGATCATACGCTTAAGAGCAGATTGTGGGGTAGGCCTAAATGAAAGAGCATCCATAAAACCACGGTTAAGGAAACGTAGAAAGATTAAGTAGAACATCCACAATAGTACAAATATATGAGCCACTTCTTCCTATGCATTATATGTATACACATATTCAGTGCATACACCTAATCAATGATATATATATTTTTAGGATGTTCCATATATATTTCACTATATGTTCTTAAGATCTGGAGTGTCGTGGATACATCCAAGTATTTTTACGTATTGTTTTTACATCTTATATATATTTACATTAGTTACAGAAAGCCTTATATATGTCCCACTTTCTAACACCATTGAAGTACTCCTGAGAACTCATAACAGTACTTAGATAAACACAAGTGAAGAGACATATATGATTTTGAATGATGTTTCCTATATCAATAGATATGTGATTTTATATACATATATATATTATTATTTATTACTTTTTATATATATGTTTTATCATATATATTTCTTACACTTTTTAAATATATATATGTCTTTTGTGACATGAATGCATATGCATATTTGATGTTTTTATGCTCAGGTTTTTTGATAACATATAACAGTTTATGTTTATGTTACCCTTTTAAATATGTAATGAGCTTGTATTATAATGAACTTTCAACTCAGTGTTAATCATATATATAGAGTAAGTCTGATTGATTAATTTTGAAATAGACCTGAAGAAGCTATCTATAGTGAAAGCGCTTGTCTGTCCAATAAAGATTTTACTGCTCAGCATTTTATACTCGTGGACTGACTCTGTCATTGGGTAACTTTGTTGAAGACTCTGATATATTTTCATGTTCTGCTTCGCTCCTTGCCTACCACTGCTTTGAATTTATTCCAATATAATATTCACTCCCCCACACAATCATATTACATTAATAATATTAACACCATTATTTTAGAGCAATTGGATTGAAAAATGTATAACAAAAAAAAAATCATTCACTGGAAGGCAGCAGAAACACCACGAGTTAAATAATTCTTATTTCTTCACAGGGATTTAGCGCTTTTGTCCAAAGACTTCATCAGTCAACACTGGGTAACTCAGACTTGGTTATGGTTCTTGGTCACAAGCCTATTTACATTTAAAAAGACAAACAACCATAAAATACTTTTAGAATGCTGTAGGCATGTGATCCCTAATTCTACAACTAATTTTACATTTGGCATCTTTAGTTGTGGTAATTGTAAACAATGTAGATTTCTAAGCAACATTTCATCAATGACCTGAAAACACTGTAACCAGATTGTACTTGCTAAGGTAAGATTTGCTTGCACATCTAAGTATGTGGTTTACACAGCTCTATGTAATTCTTGTGATTACTTTTATATAGGGAAACCACCAGATTACTGAACAAACGAATGCACAAACACTCCCTAGCTATCTGAAAAAAAAAGACTCTAATAATGCTTTAGTAAAGCACACATCATGAATTGATTTTAAAAAGTTCACCTTTTCAGTGATAGACTCTATTGAAGCTGAACTGTTTACCGGAGACTTCAAAACTCTTCTTGAGTGCCATGAGAAATTATGGCAAATTAGACTCAAGGCTGACAGTATCCCAGGATTGAATTAAACATTTTTCTGCAAACACAGAGACTATAGTTTGACAGTTTCCATAAGTGTTTACATAAAAACTTTTTAGTTTATTTTACAGATACAGTGCATTTATGTGATGAATTTGTTAGGCTGTATGTTTAAGAATTTGTTACATTGTAACCAGTACTGCATTTTATTGGATATTTTGTAGCACATGATTTTAGGCAGGCATTTTAAATTTTCAGTGATTTTTGAACACTATTTCTGAAGAAGTTATGAAGTAATAAAAATAATGAAAGTGCTTAATTTCTTAGTGTCCAGTGCCTTGTCTTGGTTTGTGTGTTTTGTTTTACCCAGTTTCAGTGTCTGTTTGCATGTAACACACCGTATTTTTTTCAGTTTGTCTGTTTTAGCAGTTTTACTATAGCTGCAGTGGTTGTGTCATGGGACATTTTATTGGATTGTTGTATTCATCCTGTCCCTGATGACATTGCTGTTCTAATGCAAAGATTAACATCACCAGTATCAGAAGTAATTTTGGACATGTTTTTTTCCCTAAAGTTCACTAAGATTATTCCACATCTTTTATTCCAAGTGGTGGACAGAGTTCATTTAATACAAAACCATTGGCTCTTTCATTCAAATATCTTGAAGGCAATTCCTTGGGGTTTGAAAACAGCCAAAGACTGCAGGTTGATAATGTGTTGGATTTTGTATTCAGAGAAGTAGGGAACCCATTTTCTACCAACGAGTCCAACAGCAACATTAACACAGTAAATTTTGAGCACATTTCTGATGCTCCCAGTGACTTTGCATTTTGTAATACTAACATTTACAAATTGTAGCATATTACAACTAAATATGTTTCATTACAATATAAGATCATGTACCGTGAGGAATGTATCAAAAGAGAATGTGTACCCCAAGGTTTGCACATCTTTAAGTTTCCTAACGGAGTCAAAAGAGGTGATAATTTGTACCAAGAACTTGTTTCACTTTTTAATATCACAGGTGTAGCGATAATGCAACTTTTAGTCAGTAATTACAAAAAGGATATTTCTGGTATTAAAACAGAACTTGAACAAACTGACAGTTTGTTTAAAGATTGTGGCAGTTTCCAGTCCTTCGGTACATTATATGAGGGGATTAGGGCAAAGGCCGATAGACTGAGAGCAACTATCATTAAAAGGAAACAAGGGAACTTAAAATGAGACATTGTGGCTTATGCCTCTGGTTCAGCTTACCCCTTGAACACTTTGAATTCCAGCAGAACACCAGTCTTGACTATGCAAGTACATGTCATCACTATTGTTAATTCTCAGAGATGCACCACCAGAATTTATGGCTGTTGCACCTGTGACAACACAATAGAGTACCTCTAGTGTTGACAGGGTTTTTTCTTGTCAGTCTATAATGTCTCCAGGTCCTTTTTTAGTGCATCTCTCTGGGATTATAAAGACTCCCAAGTAGCAAGCAAATGTTCAAACATAAGCAAAATGGAAAAATGGAAGAAAAACTAGATTATCAAAATGGAATTCTGAACCTCAGTGATTATCAGCTGTCAGCAGCACATTTGTCACTGCTTCAGAGAGGTTTTTCTTTCATCTCACTAACTCTGCCAATTTACCAAAGTTATTAGTGGACTTTAAGTTGTATGTTAGAAAATTTAATCTACAGTATATCTTTGATGATATTTACAATGATGAGCTCACAGTGACAAATTGAAAAAGAGAAATATGTTTAATCCTTTGCTCACTCTACATGTTTTTAGTAAACCATGTGAAGACGACTTGAGAGTTAAAGTAAACCACAAATCAAAAGTCTACAATTTGTCCAAACTCAAAAGGGCAGTCCTATATGACTTGTCTAACAACAAGAAGGTTAGAGTCATGAAGACAGATAAAGGTGGCATGTTGGTATTGATGAGTACCACAAATTATGAACAGGCGATTTTTGATTTACTAGCAGATAAGCCTTGTTACATGGAGGTTAATTTGGACAATATTCCCAGAAATTTTGTGATAATAGACACTATTTTGTTTGATATGTTTACCCAATGAAATCTTGATCATGACACATTTACATTTCTCACGGCTGAATTTCCAAAAATGCCTACGCTCTTTTGGATTCCTAAAGTTCACGAACATCACAACAAATCTCTATTTAGACCAAGAGTCCCTGCTGCTTTTTCAAAAACTGAACCTATTTCTATTCTTCTGAATGACATTCTCAATACAGTGGTCCACAGTAAACAGTACTACCTTTGTGATTCCTGGCATGTCCTCAAATTGTTGAATGAATTCCATTTCACTGAAGCAACATTTAAGTTTGCATCCCTTGATGTGGTCTCTCTTTACACTGTGTTATCCAAAAGTTAGGTGTAGAGTATGTAAGAGAATATTTAAGTGCCTTCACCAAATTTGACAGTAACAAAATCAACACCATTTGTTCACTTTTGGAACTTGTCTTGGACAGTAATTGTTTTGCCTTCACTAATAGATTATTCAAGCAGATATCTGGTGTTACAATGGGGGCACAAGTACCCCCAGTTTTTGCTAACTTGGTTATAGCCATGTGGGAGCAGAAATATTTGAAGGGACTTCTCTATTCTTACAAATTTTTGTTTTATTACAGATACATTGATGACCTCTTTTTCTTGTGGAAATGCAACTTAGAAGAATTTCAGAATTTTGCCAGTTATTTAAATAGCAGCACTGGTTTCTTAAGTTTCCCCATTGGTGGTTTTGGTGATTCTTTGGAGTTTTTGGACATTTCATTCTCCTTCAATTCTACGAGTGGGCTTTTAGAAAGTATGATTTTCTGTAAGGAGACATTTCTCAACCAATACCTTCACAGGGAAAGTTTACACCCCATGCAAATGAAGAGAGGAGTGGTGAAAGGCCAGCTTATCAGACTGAGTAGACTCACCACCAATGCAGTCATTTGTACAGAAAACTTGGCCAAATTGAAGGTATTTTTTTATCCAAAGAGGATACAATCAACACTGGTTGACAACTTTGGAAAATTAAGTACTTTCACTGAGAGAAAATAAAGCATGTCCTATTTTAACTGGACATCATATTTTAGAATCTGAGTGATAGGATACTCAGCCCTTTGTGTTCAAGAACTGTAGCTTTTCCAAATTGGCTTTCCCTTTACCCATTTCCAGTGACATTTGGGAGATTAAAAGTGCAATCTCTGACAACTGGAGAATTATTTTGGGTTACTTGGACATGGTTAGGATTCTTGGTGACAAACCTATTTTTATATTCAAAAAGACAAATAACCTTAAAACACTTTTAGAACATTGTAGGCATGTGAACCCTAATTCCACGATTAATTTTACATTTGGCACATTTAGTTATGGTAATTTTAACCAATGTGGATTTTGCAGCAATACTTTATCAATGACCTTCAAACACTGTGACCTGAATGTATTTGCTAAGGTAAGATTTGATTGCACATCTAAGTATGTGGTTTAAGCAGCTCTATGTGATTCTTGTGATTGCATTTATATAGGGAAAACCATTAGATCACTGACCAGAAGAGGTTACGAAGATTCCCTAGCTATCAATAAAAAAGACTGTAGTAATGCTTTAGCAAATCATGCAACATCATGTATTGATTTTAAAATGTTCACTTTTTCAGTGATAGACTCTGCTCAAGCTGACATATTTACCAGAAACTACAAAAGTCTTCTTGAGTGCCATGAGTCATTATGGCAAATTAGACTCAAGGATGACTATGCCCCAGGATTGAATGAGCCTATCAACATTAAATATTTTTTGCAAACATGGAGACTGTAGTTTGACACTTTCAATAAGTCTTTACATAAAAAACATTTTAGTTTATTTTTCTACAAGTCTTTACATAAAAAACATTTTAGTTTATGTTACAGGCACAATAAGTTTAAGTGGTGAATTTGTCAGTCTGTATCTTTAAGAATTTGTTAGATTGTAACCAGTACTACATTTTATTAGACATTTTGTAGCATATGATTTTAGGCAGATATTTTAAATTGTCATTACTTTTTCTAACACTATTTCCATAAGTTCTGAAGTAATAAAGCAACATGCATGCTTAATTTCTTAGTGTCTGGTGCATTGCCTTGGTTTATGTTTTACATTAAGAGGCATAATATATTGACTGACAATATAATCTTATATTACATTCAGTTGGGAAAACATCATTGATAATATACTGGCAGATATCCACATGGAAATGTACACACAGGGCCATTTACACCCCTGAAAAAATTGCTAAAATGAGTAAAAAAAATAAACCTTATTGTTAGAGATGTAATTTAGAAGTCAATATTGACTGTAAATGTCTTATATATAAATCCATTTCATTAAAGGAATACTGGGAGAAAATTAATGTTGTTACAAGTTTTATAGTCTAAAGTTTTTGTATCAACAACATTTGATATTATTTAATGTACCAGTTTGTCCCATTTTGAAAAGTGACCAGAATTTGCTTTTATTGACTTTTATAGCCATTGCAAAGAAAATAATTGGAAAACCATGGAAAATAAAATAAAAGATTCTCATCAGTATAATGAATTTCCTTTATTCCTGAAACAAGTGATAAAAAAGTATTAAAAATATAGATCCACTTCAAGAAATAAGGTATGTGATTAATAGTTTAAAGTCATACAATTGACTGAGACCCGCTCCTTGAGTATTTTAATTGTAATAGGGAAATTGCAAAGATCTGATTTTTACTATTCATTATCTTTAGGTATATTTACATTTTATCTGCAGAGAAAGGTGTCATCTTGAATATAAGGTGATTCTTATGGCCAGAGACACATATTTTAAATAGTGTATATAGTTGAAATCATTATTTATAGAAGAATTTAAAAAATGTGAAGAATAAAATGCAATTATTCTTAAGAAAAATGACTGTCTTCTATTTATATTTGTTGCAATAATTAACAAAATATATGAAAAAAACATTTGTACATATAATAGCATACCTGTGCATATGCAGCTGTAGATAAATATTTGTAATTCATTAGGTCAGATACTAATTTTACTGGCATGGGAACAGAGTAGTTTACTTTATTTATAAATGATTTATTGGACTAGTTCAATTATTTGTAATGTATTAACCCAGTATTCTTCTCTGTATTAATTGTATAGATTTTTTTTATTTTCTATTAAGCTTGTGTCTATCATATTTTATTCACATACACAAACACACACACACATATATATATATATACGTGTGTGTGTGTGTGTGTGTGTGTGTGTGTGTGTGTGTGTGTGTGTGTGTGTGTGTGTGTGATTTTTCCAAATATCAGTCTTCATCAGACTTTATTTTTTGCCTATTTATCCAAACTATGTACCACATGTGAAGCCTTAATTCCTGTGTTCCCTCTAAATGGATCATAACAAGAAGGCCCAACCTGGTCTACAAAGCATAAAAAGCACATATGTTCATACATATACATATAAAAACATGCATATAAACATAAAATTCTTGTATATCATGAAATGCATTTGCTTCACCATTATTAGCATTATTAATAACTATATAATTGTTATTCTGTAGTGCTTTCAATGTCTTTCGTCTATTTTTTAAAACTTTTAATATTATCTTTATTATCAAAAAATTCTTCATATATATATATATATATATATATATATATATATATATATATATATATATATATACATTGTGGTACAGAAGCAGAAGAATATATAAATCCTCTGAAATACCTTCAAATTGAAATCCCTGAACATTGCAAGTAAATTCAACTTCCTTTCCAAATGTCAAAATAAACTGAACAATCATTAACAAGCCAAGGAGCAACAAGTCTCAATCTTTTTGAAATTACTACTTATTCATTAAGGGCAAGTCTGGATAAAATATAAGTTTATAATGCTGTCTGTTTTTTTTTTTTTTGTTTTTATTTTTTTAACAAGAAACATCTTTATTAAATGATCATGTATGACACAGGCGATTATACATTTATATAAAGGAAAACAAACCATATTGACATAATTTTAGTTGTAAACATTATACATCACAAGCCATGTTGACATAATTGTAGCTGAAAATATTATACATCACTTATTATAATCTACCCAGTCATTGTCAAACATTACATAGCTCATTCAAATCTTGCTTTCTTTTAAACCTCATTCCTCCTCTGCATGTATGTTCCCACAATTTCCATTTGTATTTATGTAATTTGCTCCTACACTTTTCTAAAGATCCCAAATCTAGTTATTTTACCTCTGTTGCTATATTCACTACCTCTAGTAAAGATGGTCTAGACTTTGATTCCCATTTTCTAGTAACTGCTTTTTTGGCAACCACCATAATTAAACTCAGCAAGGCCTTACTATGTCTAGGCAATTCCAATTCTGTATCATAGCTCAAAAAATTGTTTCCTTAATTATGTCAATTTTTCTCACCCAGTATCTCTGACAAAGCAGTCTGCAGGGAATCTTTAAAGTCTGGCAAATCATTACACAACTAGAAAATATGCTTTCAGTTACCTCTTTCTTTCCTATCACACCTCCAACATTTTCTGTCTACCGGAGAAAAAAATTTCTCTGGATTCTAATTGGGGTAAAAAAAAATTCCTATTTAAACATTCCCCAGCAAATATCCTAAATCTTCTAGACTTTGTTGCATATTTGGGAGACATAAATATATCCACCCATTGTTTCTTTGTCAATTCCTTATCCAGTCTCTCTTCCCAGTCCTTTCTAATGTCCTCTCATTGATTCTTATAGTTATCATGCAATATTTTGTATGCTCTACTAATTATTCTTTTTTTAAAAGCAGCTTCTGTTCTAGATTCTACTAAAAACTCTACCAGTGCTGGTCTTTCACTTAGGATCCCCCTATTTCTTTCTCTTTGTCTGCACTCTGATAGCAATCCTTGATAAAGAAGGCAGTCTCTATCCTGCAGTCAAAATTAATTATTGACGTCTTCCCACTCTATTACCTTTCCCTTTCTAATTATTTGCTCCCAATACCTTGGTTCTTTTTATCAGTTTTCTCCAAAAAACTCCAGCCCCCTCTTGCCTATTGTCTTCATCACTAATTGCAGTGATCCCTATTGGCAGAATCTCCTTTCTCCATTCCCAAGTTGGCTTAGTTCTTAGAATACTTTCTGCTTCTTTATGAATATAATATTCTACATGGTAATTGATATTCTCCTTAAGGATCTGCATCCAAAATCCCAATCTATCCTTGTTTCTTGAGCTTCCCCTTTGTTTCACCATAATCCCGTTCTACTTTGAATTATAGGTTTCTGCTTGTGCTATGTATAAGCCTTAACTGTGTAGCTCTGAAATACCCCTTCAAATCCAGTAATCCCAAACTGCCTTGTTCAATTGGAAGAATCATCTCACCCCACTTCACTCTTCCTGTCTTCCTCTCCCTGATAAAATTCTGCAGATCTTTATTAATTGCTATTGGCAACTTCTCCTCTGGTTGATAAAAATATGCATGATCTGTGTATAAAACTAAAGGGATTAAAACATTTTAACTGCTTGTATCTTGCTAAACTTATCCATATAATGGAGCTTCCAATTTCTCAGTTTTTGTGTTATCTTTTGTTTGGTCTCTTCCCACGTCTTTAGCTGCCAACCAGAATACTTTTTAATACATACTTGTAAGTACTTCATTTCATCATGTCCCCATAAATATGGATATTGCTGAACCAGTTCATGTGTGGGTACATAATTTACAGATCGCACTTTTGTTTTAACTTCATTAATTTTGCATCCTGAAAAGGTTTGAAACTGCCTGAAAATGTTCCACAACACTGAAATGTCCTTTTCTGGCTTTATCAGGTATAAAATAATATCATCTGCAAATAGATCCATCTTTTCTTGACTGCCATACCAATTATATCTTTGAATTTCTGAGTCTCTTGTTTTCTTTGCCAATAGCTGTAAATATAGTTCAAATAACAAGGCAGAAAGGGGAAACCCCTGCCTGGTTCTTCTGCTCAAGCAGAAATTATTAGAGAGGAACCCACCCATTTTAATTTTGCATCTGATCCTTGATATAGCCTCCTAATCTGTTCCCTATTAGAAGACTGAAGACGCATTCTTTCAAATGCATCTTGGTCAAACCAAAAGCCTGAAATGACAAAATATCAAAGTGGCTTGTAAGCAAATTCTTTCCCTGGGAAAGAATTTGTTTGGCTGCTTTGTTACTTTGCCATTTTCGGCACTATAGTGCAGTCTTGGAGTTGGTATATTTAAGTAGGGGGGTGTGGAGGGCGAAGCCCCCCACTTACTGTAATGTTTAAAGTATTTTTTTTTTTGTTGGAACAGCGATTTGTTTTCCCTAGGAAAAAAATCGCTGTTCTAACAGTTCAAAATTGTAAGCTTTTGCTTACATAGGGTTGATTAATCACCATTCGCTTTTTAAAGTGTTCGGTGATCTAATATTGACCCTCCTAATCAACCTTATAATTTTATGAGGGAATGCAAATGCTTCCATTGCCCTGCTCATAAACTCCCAGCTTACTCTGTCAAATGCTTTCTCTGTATCAAGACCCACTAACAGTAGTGGTATTTTCTGTTCAATGTTCTATTAATGTTCTCAGATGTTTGCCTCCTTTCCACAAAACCACATAAATCAATGTCTATCAATGTGTTTCATCTTTGTGAGTCATTTATCCATTATAGACATAAACAATTTAAAATCATAGTTTAGGATTGAAATGAGCCTGTACTACATGATCTTTTGTTATCTTCCTTGTCATAGTCTCCCTAGACTTGGCAACAACCCTTTCTACTATCTTTTGCCTGAGTCATTGCACTAAAAGTTTTTGTGCTCTGACATTATTATCAAAAAACAGTTGCTTAACAGCAGTCTTTCTAAACTCATGCATATTTTTTATTTATTTTATTTTACATTTGTTGACCGGGCTAGTCTAGCTGGATACATGTCCATTTTCAGTAGAGGCCCGGGGAGAAAAGTTCCAAGAAACATACAGAATTAATATAAAAGTCAAAACAGATCAAACTAAACAAAACAGCTATTGTTTCATAAAAACATTAGTTTTTTAAAAAGTACAAAATACAATACTCATAGTGAGCATAACATGCACAATAGGCAGAAAAAGGATAATGTACAAGAGAGGGTACAATATATATATATATATATATATATATACATAATTTTTATTTGCAGTTACATGTTATATTGATTCTTTAAGGGTAAGATTATAGAGATGTAGAGTGATGATTAGTGTAAAGGAAAAAAAGTCAGTCAGGGTTAGTACAGGAGCATAGCCAGTGTGTATTGAGAAATAGTTTTAGATTCCTTTTAAAAAGTGAGAGAGAAGTCTGAGTTGTGAGTTCAGTGGGTAGTAGGTTCCATAGTTTTCCAACAGTGTTAGAGATCAGGGAGTCACCTGCTGAGTTGTTGGATCTGGAAGTGTTGATCAGCAGTTTGTTTGAGGAGCATAAGTTCTTAAGATTATTGTAAGGTGTAATGAGGCTAGAGAGTATTGGAGTGTTGGTGGGTTGATACAGGGTCTTGTGGGTTATAGCAAGCTGGTGAAATTGAAGCTGGTTAAGAAATTCTAGCCAGTCAAGTTGTTTTAGATTCAGACAATGATGAGTTCTGAAAGGAGAGCCTGTAGCAAATCTAGCAATATTATTATAGGATGTTGCCAGTTTGTTGAGGTTGTTTTTAGAAAGATTAGTGTATATAGGTGAAGCATAGAGTAGAGTGGGGATTAAGTGAGTTCTGGCTATGGCGGTCCTAGCTACTGGTGTAAGAAAGGGTTTGATTCTGTAAAGGGATCCCAGTTTTTTGTTAACTGATTTTATTGTGCTGTTTATATGAGTATCAAAGGTGAGGTTGTTGTCTATTGTTATTCCTAAGAGTTTAGTGGCTAGGTCAGGAGAAATAAGAGTACCATTATTAGATGTGAGTGTGAAATGTATAGGGGTGGACTTTCGGGTTGGTGTGAAGAGTAACAGTTTAGTTTTTTGGGGTTTAGGAGGAGACAGCTGGTTGAGAACCATTGTTCAACAGTATTGAAAGCTTTTTGGGTAAGAGACTGAAGTTCAGTTTGAGAGGTGGCTGAAAAGATTATAGTAGAGTCATCTGCATATTGAATGCAGTTAGTGTGTGGAATTGCTAATTGAAGGTCATTAATATAAATGGAAAATAGAAGTGGGCCTAATATGGAGCCCTGTGGAACACCTACAGAAATGGGAAGGTAATTAGATAGTTTATTTTGCCAGAGTACTGCCTGCTGCCGGTTTTCTAGGTAAGATTTGAACCAATTCATGGCTAGAGGATCGAGTGAAAGGGATTTCAGTATGTGTAAAAGGAGTTGGTGATTAACCATGTCAAAAGCTTTAGATAAATCGATGAAGACTGCAGAGGAAAGAATATTTTTGTTATGATTTTTGTTTATACAGTCTGTGAAGGATAGCAGGGCAGTGGTGGTACTGTGGAAAGGTCTAAATCCATGTTGACAGTTGGCAAGTAAGTTGTTATGGAGGAGGTGGTTAAGTAGTTGCTTATGGATGCACTTTTCCATTGATTTTTGCAAGAGGAGATAGCAGAGCTATAAGACGAAAGTTAGAGAAGTCATTGGAGTTTCCTCCTTTATGTAATGAGATGATATGAGAAATTTTCCAGATAGATGGGATAGTTCCTTCACTTATGGTTCGGTTAACAAGAATGGAAATGGGATAGGCAATGGCTTTAGCTCCTTTTTGCAGGAATTCTGCTGGGAGTTGGTCAGCTGAGGGGGTGGTAGGTTTTAATTTTTGGAGAAGGGAGCAAATAAAGGAAGTAGCCACTGGTTGTAAATGAAATGATGGGGGTGGGTTTGTAGTAGAAATAGGCAGTTTTGAGGTATCAGGAGATAGATGGCTAGCAAGACTTTGGATGGCGTCTGTGAAGAAAGAATTGAAGGCATTAGCAGTATGTGTGGGATTCTCAGGGTTAGAGCCTAGTGGGTTGGGAGTGATAGATTGACCTGGGTATAGAAGTTTGTTAATGCTAGTCCAGAACTTTTGTGGTTCCTTGTGATAGGTTTGCTGTAATTGGAGGTAAAAGTTCTTTTTATCTAACAGGATGGATTTTTTTGTATTATTTCTATGTTGCCTAAAGGTTTGTTGATCTGTAGGATTCTTAGTAGTATGCCATTTTGCCCAGGATTTGTTTCTGAGAAGGATTTTTGCCTAGTATTATTGGAGAGTCAAGGGGCCGGTTTAGCTTTATTTCTGACAGAGCATACTGGGGCATGGTGGTCCAGGATGGTTAAGAATGTGGAACTGAAGTATTCTACTGCTTTACTGAGTGTCAGAGATTTTAGCAGTGACCAATTACATTGTTTGAGTTCTGTTTGGAAAAGTTCTGGCTTAAATTGCTTTTTGGTGCGTACTTTTCTGTAAGTGTTAGGGAAGGTTAGGTTGGTTTTATGTCTGATGATATAAGTTAGTGAATGGTCACTTAGGTCATCTGGGAGGGTTCCTGCTTTGTAAGTTTGATGAGGACTATTAGTAAGTATCCAGTCCAAGTTACTTTCTTTGTTGTTGGGTCTATTGGTTCTGGTAGGGGAGTTAATGGTTTGTGAGAAGCCATAAAGGTTAATATGGGTGGTGGGGTGTGTATTACTACAAGACTTCCAGTCTATATTCAAGTCTCCTAGGACTATGGTTTCTTGTGGGAGATTAATAGAAAGCCAGTTAAGGATATTCTCGAGTGTACTGATGTTATTTCCTGGAGGAAGATATATACAGATAATATTTATGGCTTTACAAGTGTTGACCTGAAATTTAGAGATAAGTATTTCAGCGTTATTGTCTAAAGGTGGACTAAGATTTACAGTGCTAACTTGTAGCTCTGCTTTATAAAGGATTGCTACCCCTCTTCCCTTTTTGGCTGTGCGGTCTAGTCTAATGATATTGTAACCAGGTGGGGTGACTTCATTGTCCTTAACAGTTGGTTTTAACCAAGTTTCTGATAAACATAGGATGTCAAATAGGTGGACATCTAGGAGGGCATGAAGTTGAGCAATTTTATTGCAAATGCTGCGTATATTGAGATGGGCTATAGAGAGTGAGTTAGAAGGTTTGGTAGGTCCTAGGGTACTAGTTATATTCGGCTTGCCGTTTGCAGTGGTAAGGGTATAGTTTGGGCCAGGGTTAGCATGAATGTCCCCATCTAGTAAGGAGTGGAGGAGTGTTATGTGTTTAGGGTGGAGGGGCTTACAATAATAGTCAAATCATTTTCTAGTATTTAGGTTGGTATACTTAATGTGTGCTAGTCAATGATATTTGGCTAGTAGGTAGCTGGGTGTGGATATGAAGTTTAGGAAGTTCGGAGAGATAGTTAATGGTGGTGTTGAAGTGTGTTTGGAGGGGAAGGGAAGGGTAGAGTATAGAGGTTGTTCATAGGAGGTTAAGAGATAGGAGGTGGTTAGAGGAGGTAAGAGTGAGACCAAGATTAATAGTTGTAATTGGTATGGGATGATTGATATAGACATTGTATTGGGTTTAGAAGTGGGAAAAGAATGAGAGGTAGAGTTTTGTAAGCAGGTTAGCAGATATATAAATAGGTGGGGTGATGTAACAAGGAGGGATGAGAGGTAAGGTAACAGTGGGAGTGTTGTGATAATGGCGGTTGGGAGTGGTAATGATGTGATCTGCTTGATTGGAGTAGATGTAATGGGGGTATGGCTTTTGGAAGAATAAATGTAGGAGCACTGGGGGCGGGTGAAAATTGGGGGCAGAGTATCGAGGTAATCCTTTATTTTCTGTTTAGCACTCTGTAATTGCTCCTCTTCTTGTTCTGTGAGATTCCTCCTATTCTGCAATACTTTAACATTTGACAGTCCCTCTAAATAATTATTGTTGCTTCTTAACCATTTCTGTCTTTCATTTCCACCGTATTTTTAAACTCCACTTTAATTTTATCCTACTCCGTAGCTATATTTTCAGAAGAAATGTATGTCTTCTCTAATAATTCCCAAATAATTTCCACTACCCATTCTTTAAATTCCTCTTTTCAACAGATAGGTGGGAATGCTCCAGTGTCTCATTTTTATTTCATTACCATGCATTTTTATTTTAGTTATTATTGGCGTGTGATCTGAGATAGTTATTGGAGGCGTATCAAATCTTTCAATTAAATGTACATGTTTCTGTGAAATGTAAGTTTTTTCTAGCCTAGCCCAGTTTTTGTATCTTGGGGAATAATATGTAAATTCACTTCAAACTCCTACTACTGAATTCACATCTTCCATGCCAAGTATTTTCATAAATTTCTTCAAAAATCTACCCTCCTTTGTCATATTTCCCTTCTGACCCCCAGATGGATCTTGCTTGCTGCAAATCAAATTCCAGTCCCCACCTATAAGTGATATTCCCTGATGAAAATGGATTATTTCTTCCAGAATTTTCATAAGCTCCATTATAGCAGTTTAAGGTGGATCATAAATACATGCCAGTATAATCCTCCTCCCTTGTCAGTAGCCACTTAGCCCTACATATCCACCATTATTATCTTTTTTATCCTCTTCTATCACTATTGGGCTCCTCTTGCAATTAATATAAGTACTCCTCTTTTCCTTTGTCCCAGATATTCCACTGAATAACCATCCTGAAAACCTTCCTTTATCAAATTCACATGTTCAGTTCTTTCCAAATGTGTCTCCTGTAGCACAGCTATTTGCACTCTACATTTTAATATAGTTCACTAATCTTTCTTTTTTTCTATATCTGTCAGAACATTGACATTTAAAGATAATATTGAAAGGCTCATTATATTAAAATGTATTATTCCCACCTTTTATTTATAAAAGGTTTTTTAAGTATCTAGTTTCAGCTTTTGTGTTACATGCACACACTAGTGTTTGGCAGGCTGACCTTTTATACAGTTGTTTCTTGCCATATCCATTTGAGCCTATGTCACATCTTGCAAAACATTTTGTTTTATTGAAAGCCCTCAAACAAAAGAAAAAAATATGTCCCTAATTTTCCCCAAAAACCTATTAACATACACAACTATGTACATCTTCAAATATTAAAGTTTTACCTTCTTAATAGGAACAGTTGTCCAAAACTGACAGCCATACTCACAGACTTGGATTAACCTAAAAGGAAGATTATCCTTGCTAAGATGCATGCTATAGCCTGCGCTTTTACTAAGTGCTGTCTGGTTTTGTCTTACTTTTTTTGTTCTCTGAGAAAGCACTTGAAAACTTTCAGAAAATATTATCTCCTAGGTATTGATAGAAAGCCATTAAAAGAAAGAAGTAGTATGTTTATATTTATGTTCATCATATTGTCTCCATGGAGACATGAGAATCAGGTATAGGGCTGCTTCTACAAGTATTTATGCTAGAGGAGAGCTTTATTACATTCAATGTTCTTTTTTATTTGTCTTCTCTTAAAACTTTTTATTATATTGCAGTGCCTAAACTTCTTCAAACTGAACAAAGAGAAAAAAGGAAAAAACAGGGATACATATTTACTTTAGTATCCCCTTTACACTTGAAAATAACTGAGAAAACGTTACTTTATAGCATGCAGCTACCATGTGCTATACAAATATTACTGTTAAGAACAAAAGCTTGTTTTACTTACACTTAACTGTTTCCTTCCTCTTCTTTCTCCTAAGTGTTCCTCCAAACATTAATGACATGAAGTAGGGCATATGCTTTAAAGTCCCCTACATGTTTAACAAAGTAAAAAAAAATCCAATATTTCCAGGTTTTCTTGTTCTGTCATGTTTCGCAAATATAATCAATGCTTTATAATTCCACATTTCTTTTTTCAATTTCTGAGTTAATGGTTTTATTCCTGTTTATCTCCATCTCCCAAATCTATTCTCTGCTTCCTTTCCAACATGCTCTTAGTTCTTCTAGTCAACACTTGTGCTTTTTTTCTCTCAAGTATTTTCTGTTGAAACATTGGAAAAGGTTTCACTGGCACAGTCTCTCTGGGGCTTTTATTACCAGAAGAACAGGAAGGAGAAACTCTTGCTTGTTGAACAAACTTCTGTATTTCCTCCTTAGCATGTTCTGCATCAAAAAAGATTGTGTCCCTCCTGGAAAGAATATTCTGAAGATAGTCAGGTACAGCAGTTAGAATCTCATGCCTGCTTCTTGATATTCCCTGATTAGTGGAATAACTATAATCCTTTTCTGCCTGGTTTACAGTGAGTAATCATTTTCCTCAAACACTCTACTGTCTCCCACTTTTAGTACTTTGTCCTTCTGCCACAGTTTTGTCAGAATCAACTCCTTCTGCTCATAGGATTGCATGTTTACTATTAAAGATCAAGTTTGCTGTCTCATGGCCAGGTAACAACTCCTTCTGTGGAATACCTGTCCATTTACTTATTTGTGCTTTCATAAAATTAATATAGTCTGTTGCTTCCAGGTTATCTGGTACAGCAGACAATTTCAGGTTTTCCCTGTGTCTTTTGTCCTCTGTTATGTTTTGAAACATCTCTTCTTGAGCAGTCTTATACTCAGCCAGCCTTTTCTTCATTTTGACCTCTGATTTTTGAAGTTTTATCACCTCATCTGAATATCTGTTTAAAGCTTCTTCCATTTTTCCAACCTTTTATTATTTGAGTTGATATAATCCATCATTGTTTCATTTATATTAATCAGCTCTGAGTATATGTGACTTATATTTCCTCTAGGTTACTGGAAGTCATGTCTTGTACCATAGCTGAAGTTTGCACTGCTTTTTGATGAACACCTGCAGAATTCTTCCCAGTCAGTGTTTTTTTCCTAACCTTTGTGGTTGATTTTCTTTCAGGTTTTCTTTTTTTTTTTTTTTTTTTTTTTTGCTGGCATCAGGAAGTGTTACTGAAATTTACAAAAAAAAAAGAGTTTACTGGCTCTGTCTTCTGAGTTTCTGTTTTCACACTGCAAGAGTTGAAATTAAGCTGCTACTCAATGTGCAGCCATCATGGAAATTGTATAATGCTGTCTATTTGTCCAGAAATTTATATTTCTGATTTTTCTCCCTGATGGCATTTTTTCCCGGGGTGATGCTTCCTTTCACTTTTTTTGTACTTGCTGTTTCTGTGAAGTAAATATCACTAATTTACTTGTTCCCTATGCCAGAAATGTTACATTGGTCCACATTCATCTCCTGTATTGGATTCTTACAGGGAAACCCACTTTCTATCTGCCCCCACAAACTCACTCACACATGCACACATACACACACACACACACACACACACACACACACACACACACACACACACACACACACACACGCACATTACAGAACTGCTGTGCATTGTCAAAGTCACATTTTTTATCTGCTGTTACCAGTTTATGCAGTTTTGGGGTAAAATGCGTCTGCATATATAATACTGTCTCTAATGTATTTCTTTTTAAAAGCTTTAAGTTCAGTTTCACACAGATTAACAGAGTCAATAAACATACCTAGTTATTCAGAGTATTCCTTATGTTAGTTATCTGACAAAAATCACTCGTAGAGGGATTCATCCCCAGTAGCCATCACATTTTATATATTAAATTCATGTTACAGAAATGTGGAGACAGGAGAATCACTTTAGTAGTATGAATACAGTATACATATGAACTGCTGTCTCACAGCTCAAATATATTAATAGCATACAAGATTGGAAAAATGAAAATGGATAAACTGGGATTAGAGAGTTGGCTATTAATGCATTACAAAATCAACAACAGCCATATTATGTTTACCCTTATTCTTTTGGCCTGGGTCATAGTGGAAAAGGTCTATGGTCTGGTCTGCTTAAATGGTTAGATATAATAAATAAAACTTACAATTTGTACAAACTGTTCCAGAAAACATGATGAAACCCCAAATCATTGAAAGACAATTAATTAACTAGTGCAAGAACAATTTCAACATTTTTAAATACTAGTGATTGTGGAAAAACATTCTTAAAAAAAACTTTTAAAGGTTCTCAGAAAAAAAATCATAGTCAGCCATTTATCTGCATGCCATTCTCATTTTATGATAACATTTAACATACTGCATTATTAGCAAATACATTTTCTTCCTCATTGAAAGGTATATTATGTTTACACTACCACATACATCAAAATTTAAAGTTGTACATGGCTGCCATGCCTACGATGAAGCTATTTTAACTTGAATTGTCCTGAACAATCCTGTAACTCAGCTTTAACTACAGAAACATGAAGTACAATTAGGTCATCAAGGCCCAACCAGTAAATGAATTATGGGGAAAAAAGATGGATAGGATAAACATGTGTCCAAGTAGTTAATTAAATACTACTCAGAAGGTCACAAAATCTCAACTAGCATCTTCAGAATATCAAACAAATGCTTGACTTCATAGAAACATAGAATATTATTTCTGAAAACAGATAAAGACCATTTTCCCCATGTAGCTACCCATTACTTTACTTTCTTGTTAATGTTAAAGAGCACTAGATCCCATCTGGCTATCAGTCTATCAGTTTTTCTTCCAAAGAGATTAACTGTATGGATGATTCTGACAGCCTTGAATGCTGTCAATATTTCTCTGTACTTCAAAGGAAAGTCTTTATAGTCACTCACCACCCTTTCTTAAAAAAAACATACACACACACACACACTGGTCTACTCTCTCCCCAGTGCCTCAAGTGAAGATCTGCTGTGCCTTCACCTGTTGATGTGTACATTCTTACCTATATCCCATGAAGAATGTGGCTTGGCAGAACCAGCTGCACATTTTGGCCAATAGTGTTGCAAAACACTACATCTCTGTTGAGAAGTTGTCATTGTAGTGGGCTGGATGGTTTTCTTTCTCTAGGACGGGTGAGCTCACATCAGCTGCTTATTCCTACCCTCTTCCACCCATTACATTCTCCAGTGTTAGTTTCAGTCATCTGGCTCATAGTCTGAACTATGAAATGCAATTGAACTCTGTGCATTCCTTAGAGGTGCTTAAATGTTCATCTGTATCTCTATTGCTTCTTTTCTTTGAAACTACTTATTAAGTACTTAGAGTTTTTCTTATGTGATTTACAGCAAAATCTATAGATTATGTTTGTTGACCTCTTCCATACTGTCTCTCATTTCTCTATATCTTAGTGGAAATAAGGTATCCAAAACAGGATGTAATAATCATGGAGTGGCCTTACTAGATGTATACACAGAACGATAATAATTTTGCTTCTATCACATCTTATGAATGCCAGTACTCTGTCTGCATACTTTATTGTTGTGTTATGCTGCTTCCTTATCTTTAAGTAATCTGGCCAACTACCTCCAAATTCTCCTTTCCTAGGTCATTGCTTCCCTCATGCATTATGCTGCTTCCTTCTACAATGACCTTAAGCTATCAGGTTTTAAATCATTCTTGAATTGCTGCCAAGACTCCGTCTATACCTTCTTGTATTTCAACCAGGTTGCAATGCTTTGTCTCATTGTTAAACAAGACATACATTTTCCTCTATGTTTTCTACTATGTCACATATATGGAGACTGAAAAGGACCAGCCTTAGTACTGAATTTGAGTAGTTATTTGAATTAGCTCCATTTTCTGTAACCCTCTGTGCCCTTATGTCTAGCCTCTGTTTTAGCCATTCACCCCACCCTGGTCCTATTTCAAGTCTTGTGGTAACATACTGGTAATTGTGTAGACTGGCTATATTTATTGTAAATCTTTGTCTTGTCATTGTTTTTCCCATGTGACCTCCTTGCAATGTTTTGTTAGTTATTGTGTTAATGAAATCTACATCAGATAGATATGCATCCTTTTTCTTGGTATGTATGACAAGACCTTCCTAATGGGAAGCAATGTAGCCTTGTTTGCATTGCCCTGCTAGCTTTCAAACATGCCAGATACATTTCAACCTCTATCTTGTGTCCACATTTCTGAAGTAGAATCGGATTTGTTTTCTACCAGTCTACAGAAAGTTCAGCTTCTTCCTATGATTTGTTGAAAAGGTCAGTTCAAAGTAATTTTACTTCTACCTTCTTTATCTAAGAAGTCAGATGTGATGCCATTCAGACCCCACTTCTCATCTAACTTCAGTGTATGAAGTTCTTTCATAATCAGGTCTTCTGTGAAAGGACTGATCTGCCTCATTTTCCTGTCCTCTCTACAGACAGGATGTAAAAAAATCTCCATTTTCATGCTCTGGAAATAAAGGTGTGTTGTACTAGGTTAGAAGCACCTGTTTTACAGCATGCCATTCTGTCCATCCATTGTCGCTATACATATGTTTTCCTATCCCTTCATTGTTCCTTGCTTTATGCTTTATGTATCTATAAGATGTTTTACCTCTTTTCTTGGTGACTTATCTGTCCATTTGCCATTATGGGTTTTTACCTTCCTGCATTCTTCACCTGCATTATGTCTGAATTAGTAATGTTTTCATTTTTTCCTCATTCTGTGCCTTTTTTATATTCCTTAAATTCTACATACTTTCAGGACAACACAGTAGTGCAGCATTTAGCATCATTGCTCCAGAATGCTTGCTCCTCCAGTTCTATTTCTAGTGAGGTGCCTTCTCTGCAGAGCCTGTATGCCCTCCCTGTACCTGCTTGGGATATTGTTGGGTACTGCATTTTTGCCCCCTCATCTTAAAAACATGCTTAAGGTGATTAACATTCCTTGAAATTGCCTGTAGCATTATATGTGTGTGTGTGTGTGCCCTATCCATGACTCGTTCTTGTCATGTACCCACTAAGTGCATGGAAAGGCTTCTGCTCACTGTGACCCTGAATTGGATAAAAGACTAACTGGAGAATGAAAGAAGGGCTATATAATTTTTATTTAACATTTGTTGCTGCATTATTGAAGAACAATAACAATGGCTTTCGGAGCTGGATCATGGTCAAGTGAGGCTATAGGCAGGGTAATGACTCAGGCCTCCCCCCACATACAAAAAGCAGACTCCCCCTTCGCATGCACAACAGCACCCTTGCAGCATTTCCTCACCGCCACAGCCATTACAATGTCCCATTACTTGTCTGTTTCTCCTTACCATAAACACTGTTCAAACCTGTCAGTGTACATACCATTTTCTTCTTCTACAATGTTTACAGATATTTGGAATTAATTTAAAACTTTTATTTCAAATTTTATAGCACAAATACTGATAGACATTTGCTAAACAAAACAATATAGTCTCATAAGGAAAACAGACTTGGCATTTACAGTAAACTTCTCTGCTCTAGAAACCCACTTTCATTTAAACAGCATTGAAACCCACATTCAAAGAAAATACATCTGCCCAGTGGCTGTTTTCGAAATATAGGCCCCTTACACACATTTTTAGGACCATGTCTGCATACATCCGTGTGTTCTTTGATTCACCTTCCTGATTGTATTAAATTATATTCCTTGTATAATAAAGCACCACATGTTAGAGCATGTTTTAAATGTGTAGTTTTGAACATTTTTGCAGTAAGTAATGAAACAAAATGTATGAACCACTACTGACAAAACTGCCAATTTCAAAACACTTCAACCATAAAAGTCCAGTCAAACTTCTGTCATTGTACATCATCAATATCATTCAATAATGCACAATCTTTGCAGAAGTATAAGTCACCTGAATAATCCCACATTAAAAAGATCTGTAACTAATGAAGAGGATGGTGCTTGCTAGCAACTTTATATTTCAGTGCTTCATTTACAAATTCAGTGTCTGCTGCCCTTGAAGAATAAAATGCCTAAGTTACATTAAAAAAAAAACAATTGGCAAGCTGGTAATATTGCATTAGGGTATGGATGGCAAAGCAAACCAACAACACATTCATAATTACTAGGCAACTCATCCAAAGGAGGACACATTCAGGACTGCAGCACCTCCACCCCCCTTAAAGTACAACACAGTATCTGCTATTCATGTATATGGTGTGGTAATAGAACCCACAGCATTAACCATCAAAGGTAAGTATGCTACCTGTTGTCCTACTAACACTACTTTCAAACTCTATAGTACAGTGATGACCATTTGCTGAACAAAATAGTTGCACATTGAAAACAGCTTGAGCAGCAGTAAACTTTTCTTCCTTTGAAGCTAACAATTTCTTGAAAATGCACTGAAGCTGACACTTCCATGAAAATACACTGAAAAATTCATCATTCCTTGAAAATGCACTGAGGTAGTTGGTGTATTCATACCTCTCAACTGTCCAGATTTCACAGAAAGTGCAGATTACTCTAACAACATTCTAAGTTTATAACAGCAATATTTAAAATCTGTCCCTACTTTGAGTGTCTGTCCCCCCATTATTTAAGGATTTGTCCAGATTTGAGGTATGGTTGGTGTAGAGGATTCCGAGCCTTGTCTCCTGTAGCCAAGGTACAGAGTTCAAGCCTGGTTAAATTAACAAACCTGCCATTAACTAGGGCATTTCACATACAAACAGAGTACCTGGAATGTTTTGTTGATTGTTATGCAGCAGATCTTCAATGTATGACAGCAGACAGAAATGTTTTGTTCCAACGCATGTCCTGCTCCCATGTAGAATTACAAATAGTAGAGGTGCATGCATTGTGTGCATGCAAGCAGGGCTGTAAGGGTGTTCCTAAAAAAAATGTGTAGTGCTGTTTTACTTTCTAATTAAAAAGCAAATGCTGTGGCAACACCTCTAGCTGGTGGGCTCCCCCAGCCAGCAGGGGACCCATCTCAGCCACTGGGTCCTAGGTGACTGCCTAGGTCACCTAGTACTGGATCCGGCTCTGATGGCTTTTTCTTTCTTGTCTCATGCAAATATTTGTTGCTTTGTTTGTTTAATTGTTCTAATCAGTTGGATGTATTCTTATTCTTCCTAAATCAAAGGTGCATTTAATTTGCAGTCTATTGATAAACAAAATATCTGTATTTCTTTTTGTCATTAAATTCCATAAATTACAAAATTATCAATAAAATGTTTGACAACTCAATAAACTTTTTGTGTAGGCATTACCACTACCATATGTCAGCATATGTCAGCCTAAAAATCAGTGCAACAAGTAAAAAGTAAGAAATGTGGGCTAAGCTTTCACCTTTAAAGATTTTTCACACATTAGAAACATATTTTGTATGTCATCATTATGAGACAGATAATTGTGTCATTACTTACTATGTCACCAACAGAAACGTATGTTTGTAAGCACAGAGTGAATGTATATGCTCTTGAGAAGTCGTCATAGTGACATACTGCAAGATATGAATAAAATGTTTTATAATTTCCAACTTAAGGGCTTACTTCAACCAGTTTTCAATTGCATTTTGAATTCAAAACCTATTTGATGACCTATGATCTTCAGATTTGTGTAGCAATCCCTTCCTGACTACAGGTGAAATAAAGGTTTTAACATTTGACTCTTGTAAGTTAGTTATTCATTTTCTGGCATGTTATTTATTCACTTGCACATATTTGTAGGTGCAGTTGAAATGCCAGTAATATCTACATGCAATATTTCAGAAAATTGTTATTTTATTGCATATTTTAATTTATAGTATATAATAATGGCTGTAAGAAATAAGGAAATTCCTTTTACAAGTAAAATATAGACACACCAGTAATTTATGCAAAAAGCATACATACTGCTTAGAATGACAACACAAAGAAGAGAAAAAACTCTAATGAAATGAAGATGCTATTCTTTCTGAGAGATAGCTTTAATTTGACAAGGTAGTGAAATATTCCTTTGTACTATCCATATGTTTTTATGATGCATTTAACTTAGATGTCCACTATTGGCTTTGATGGTCTCAATGTGGCTGGAATTCATACGTACACTTCACTTGTGCACTAGAGCACGATTTACACTGGAGACATCAAATGCCCAAATAAAAACACGCAACAATTATGTACAGCTAGCTATACTTCAGGATACGTGAATCAGCTTTGCATCAACTATGCAAGTGGGCCTAGCTTTTCAGTGAAACAGCCATGCAGTGAAAAGTGCAAGACACAATACGTTGAGCAGCTGCACATAACATTGTTCAAGAACAGAAACCATGAACTTAGATTGATATATCTTGATATAATGCAATGCTTTTAGCAGCTGGCTTGCAGCCTTAACAATTTATTACCACAATCCTCAGCAGAATGTCACCAAGTACTCACAAAGCTAACTGGCCAAATAAAATTTGCAGCTACGTCTTTGTTCTCTACAGACATGTCATGACCACTTGTAGGACACATACAAGTAAAAGTATGGGGGAGGGGTGTACAGAATAGCAGAAAAAAGAAGAAAAGCAAAGGTGGATCAAGCAAACACTGGGCCAACATCTAGGAGTCTAGGATGGGGAGAAGATGGTTTTCTACCACATTTTTAATTTGACATGGATGGAGGAGAAGGATAAAAGGGAAAAAGGGTAGAAAAGGGGGTTAGTATAGAGTGCTGGTTAGACAGACAAGCACAGAATAATACAAACAAGCAAGTGGAAGTGCACGTTCTACAATATGGAGACATAGGCTGGAGAGAGGCAAATGGTAATGAGGAGGTGTAGACAATGGGCGGGGTATGGGGCATGACACAATAGGAAAGGAAAGGAGCAAGCATGGCTAAGGAAAGGATTGGATACAAAAAGCTGATATGCCATCTCCCAGCCTATCTTAGCATGACATTACAGGTCAATGGATCAGATTGACCAATGGTACATGCTACATTCTCCTCTAGTAGCCTGATGGTAGGGGCCAGCTGATCATGCAATCCACATATAGGGTCATAGGTGGTTACTAGGCTAATGGCCCTTAGAGGCCTTCTTAAGCCTAGTAGTGTTTAAAATTTGTAAATGACAGAATAAATTACTCAAGTTACATAGCTGGGTTTAGGTGGCTTCGCATTTACAAATACAAACAAGTTGGTTATACTATATATGTATCAACATGGTTTCATAAGAGGCAGAGCCACATAAACCAACATAGTAGAATAGAATAGAATAGAATATTATGATCAAATATCTTTGACGCTAGATTTTCTAGCTAAGGCCTTCGATTCACTTACTCTCTCAACATCCATCAAAGCCTGAGAAATGCAAACATCAATTTGTATTTACATAAGATGGATTACATCCAGGTTAAATGACCAAATGCAGTGAGCAAAAATCAATGTAGATAGTTCAGGATACCTTCCAGTAAAGTTAGGATCTCCCAAGTGTCATTGCTTGACCCCACATCATTAATACTGTGTTTGCAACAATCTCACAAAATAAAATCTGCAGGTTATCTAAATATGCTGATGACAGCAAAATAGTGTTCTTTTTTTTTTCATCGAGGATGACTAACATTTCAATCATTAATAACTGTTTGTAAGACATAAGAAGCTGGGCAAAGGTGACTGGTTTAAAATTCAGTATAGATAAATGCTATGCTATGTATTTTGGAGAACACTTATACTGCTCATATTTTTTTATATCAAGATGTTATAATGAAACTGATTTTTAAGAACCTTGGCATCTAAGATTTTGGCAACTTCTCCTTTACCAAGCATATAGATATCTTGAAAAGACAATCCCCTGGATTCTCAAGAGCTTGCATGGAGTGCAAGATCAGTGCAGGAGCTTAAGCAGGCAATATGTCTGCCGTGCGATCCAGGAACAATCTGCAGGGGCATGCATGAGCGCTCCTGCAGTAAACCTGCATGGACTAAGCCCTGGTATGCAAATCACCCCATTTGCAGGGGAAAGCTGTGCAAATGAGGTGATTTTATGAGCCAGGAAGCTTGCAACAGTCCACGCAGGACTAGTGCTATCTGCAGAAATGTACTCGGTTAGTAAACGAGTACATTTCTGCAAAATCCAAAACTGAGCTGTGACAGCCCCAAATAAAGGCTAGATATCATGTAGTAAGCATGCCAATGGCCAAGTATAAGGCCATTGGCATTGGAAACAAAAAAAAATACAAAAATCAACTTTTTTTTTATAGCCGATCTCGGCTGTGTAAGCGTAGGGCAGCGGCGCTCAAACGGGATTGGGGGGGAAATAATAAAATAAACCTAAAATAAGCAGTCTAACTAAAATCACTATTCTGCCATGCAAGTCAATGGCAGGCAGAAGACAACTTGGCCAGTAAGTAGTGGTTGCTAAGGGGGGAGGCTCAGTGGGAGACATGTAACTATGCATTAGCAGGCAATCCTATGCAAATGAGAGGAAGGATAGTGAATCCCACTTTCCCCCAGCATGTGAGTCAGGTCCCAACAGTGTAAGAGTAGGAGTAGCTTGGTGCAAGCCTAGCAGTTAGGTGACATCATGGGGGTGTGTGTCAGGCATACTGTAAGTGGATTGGAGTCCTGTGGTTCGGTATTGCTCCAGGCTTAGCACAGCTAAGCTAGGGGGTGTGTCTAAACCTGCTTAGCACTCTTTACAAAGCCTAAGCGGGTGTGCGCACCGTGCACCGGGATTTACAGGAAGAAAAAAGAAGTTAAACCAGGAAATAGCAGCACTGTGCACATTGGAGCACTCTGTTTGTGCAGTGCACACACGAGCTTAAACAGGAAGGCAATGGGAAGGGAAAACAGCAGTAGGAAGGTAATCATGGAGAACTAGCATAGCTGGCAGGTGAAATGTATCAGAATCAGCCAATTACACAGGCAACAGTCCAGCCCAGCCCAGAACACTACTATAAACTATGCAAACAGCTTCCCCTCTGGTTTTTCCCACACTCTGCACCACCGGTGTAAACAAGCAGGGAACTTTTAACACGCAGTACAGCAAAATGATAGGGGCTGCAATAGCTATTATACAACAACTTGTGGAAGAGGCTGAGGGTAGTGAGGATATGAATGTTGTCAACCAACCCACAGTGAGGAGACAGAGAAGAGTGTACAGACCCAGAGTAACCTACCAGGGGCTACATGAGCTGGAGATAGTGAAGTGCTATAGGGTGGACAGGGACCTCCTACAGCAAATCATTGAGCTGTGCCGGCCACGTCTCACACACAGAACTAACAGAGGGGAACCCATCCCAGTGGATACCAAGGTATGTGTAGGCCTAAGAATACTAGCTACAGGTACCTTCCAAAGGCCAACTAGGGATATGATGGGGATTTCACAGGCATCAGCATCCTGGGTACTCCACCAGTTCCTGAATGCCATGTCAGCACATGCCGGTGAGCATGTATATTTAACCAACACCCGTGAAACGTTGGCCATTAGTATGTAACAGTTCCACCAAATAGCAGAATACCCTGAGGTAGTGGGTGCTGTAGACTGCATGCACATATGCATCAAAGCACCACCTGGTGAGTGGGGTATGGTCTACATTAACCGCAAGGGCTTCCCCTCCATCAACTGCCAGGCCATGTGTGATTCCCAGGGCATAATAATGAATGTGTGCGCTGGCTGCCCTGGAAGCTATCACGATTCCCACATCTGGCATCTGACTCAGCTGTACCAGAGATTTGCCAATGGGGACATCCCTGACGGTCACCTAGTGGGGGATGCTGGATACGTACTGGAGCCGTGGCTGATGACACCAATCAGAAATGCACACACACCCAAACAACAACTCCATAATGAGGCACACATGCAGACCAGAATTATAATAGAGCATGTGTTTGGGATGCTCAAGTCATGGTTCCAGTGCCTGGACACATCTGGTGGAGCCTTGCAGTACTCACCAGCTACATGTATCCAAATTGTCATCGTATGTGCCATGCTACACAATATGATCCTGCAGAAACAGCTGCAGCAGGAACAGCACGGGGCAGGGCCACATAGCCCCCCACCATTGCCAAGGCCTGCACAGGCACAGAGTGACTCGGAGGAGGAACAACCTGAGCCTGCACCAGTAGGCAGAAGGAGGCATGCCCAGTATGCCCTGGCCTTGGCAAAAAGGCAACACATAGCACATACACTGACACAGGAAGGACCCAGGGAATAACACCTCTCTCTGACTCTCACATACAGTAAAAGGGATGCCAAACAATACACCACCTGTGCCTAACCATGTGTAGGGAGTGTACTATATGCATCCGATATAGGCAGCCCTGCAGCACCACCCTCAATACTGGGACACCCACAAGGTAAGTAACTCACACATGCCAGTCAGGGAGGGTCACATACCCAAGAACAGTCACTGCCGGCAGAACAGGTGTAGACAAACACAAACAAAGGTGGTGCTATGGCCTCTGATTGAGGCCTAAGGGTAACCTCTCCCCAGACCTACACAGACAGACCACAGCAGGTCAGGCAGTGGGATGTCAGTTCTGGAGGGTAAGAAGTCAGAAACTAATATGTAGGTAATTAAAAGCTAAGATCTGTAGTACACTGGTATGCCTCTAGTCAGCATGATAGGTAAGACAACAGACTGAAATGGAGTACCTGACATACCAGTACAGTCCTAGCAAATGTGTACAAGTGTCAGGTGTGCCTCCCCATCCTATGAAGAAATTTAGTCACAGTCAGGTGTACACCCCACAATCCTGTGTAGAAATGTAGAAATAGTCAGGTGTGCCCCCCCCATCCTACATAGAAATATAGTAACAGGCAGGTGTGCCCCCCCCCCAATTCTGTGTAGAAATGTAGATATAGTCAGGTGTGCCCCCCTATCCTACATAGAAATATAGTAACAGTCAGGTGTGCCCCCAATAATGTGTAGGTATGTAGAAACAGTCAGCTGTGCCCCCATCCTAAACAGAAATATAGTACCAGTCAGGTGTGCCCCCCAATTCTGTGTAGAAATGTAAAAATAGTCAGGTGTACCCCCCCCATCCTACATAGATAAGCAGAAATGTAGAAATGCAGAAATGTAGTAACAGTCCATGCCAAATTATTGACGGATACCCTGCAGAGACAACATGCTACCTGTAGGTGTACAGCACAAAGGTCAGCACTGCAGTACAAACTACCTGGACTCAATCCACACATTCAATACAGATGGCCATACTGGGCATGCCCACACACTTAAGAGAAATTAAGGCAATGTCAGTCAACAACATACTGAAAGGTCATACTGGGCATGCTCACACACTTAAACATATGAAGGCCATGTCTGCAAAAACCAGTGGACCAGATGTATCTGACAGTCGCAGATGTTAGTGCAGACACTCCTCAGTATGCCCCACTCATGCTTTGAACACACAGTGGATAGGACTACAGGCATATATGTAAGGACAACACACTATAATAAGTCAAAGGTAGACATACATAGATGTGTGGAAGAGGGTGACGGTGACAAGGAACCATCCAGGCCTGTCCCACCCAGCACATAGGCAAAGGGCCACAACCACACAAGGGTCAGATGTCACTCACTGCAGATACTAGCCACCGGTACCTGTCAGCATTACAGAGTATGTGGTGCACGTGCCAGCTGTGCAACATGACTGTGCAAGGAAGCAGTCATCTAGCAGCTGCATACATGTACCTCTGAAGTAAGACACAGGTTGTGCCCACATGTGGCGTGTCAACCCCTAGATGAATGGGTTATGGCCCATGCACACCCACTGCCCTCTCCATAGCCCCACTATGACAAGCCTGCTGAGGTCATCCACTGTGAAGTATACCTTTGGGAGAGTTGTATCTCAGTAGTCCCCATAGCGCATGCCGTAACTGTGTAGTGTGAAAAACTAGTGAGATAGGAGTTTTAACCCCAGCCTTGGCAACTGTGTGTGTCTGTCTGTTTGTGTAGAAAGCAATACTTTTTAGGGTAGTCACACTCCCTACAATTTAAATGCTCTTCTTTGATAAGGCTGCTGATGTCATCCACCTAGAAATACATCTCTGGGAAGGTTGTAACCCTGTAGTCTTCGTAGTGCATGCCATACCTGCGTACTGCTGTAGTCTGGTAAACTAGTTAGGTAGGAATTCTAACCCCAGCCTTGGTAACTGTGTGTGTCTGTCTGTGTAGAAAGCAATGCTTTTTAGGATAATCACAACCCCGACAATTTACATGCTGTACTTTGGTAAGGCTGCTGATAACCACATCGCCACAACAGTCAGGAAATCCTTCTATGTGGCACACCTCATCACTAAGGGCTTTTCATCCAGAAAAAAGAAGGTCATTGTCCCACTGTACTCATCCCTCATTAGACCCATTATAGAATACAACACCCCATTTGGTATGTACCTCTCAAGACAACTGCAACAACTGGAAAGGCTGCAGAAATACCTCACTAAAAGAATCACAGGCCTAAAGCAGATGCCCTACGCTGACCGCCTTAAAAAACTCCAGCTATACTCTGTCGCATATCATCTACTCAGAGGCGATCTCTGCTTAACATAAAAGGCCATGTCAAACCCAGAGCTGTTGGACATGCTACACTTAAAGAAATCCCAATCCCTCAGAGCCACATACTCCAGGGATCTAAATCTTGTCATCACAATAAACAAAACATGCTGGAGGGATAGGTTCCTGACCCAGAGACTCCCCAGACTCTGGAATAGATTGCCCATACATGTCAAGCAGAGTGCCTCTTTGGCCCTCTTCAAAAGGAACCTTGACGATTGGGAGAGAGAAAGGAAATTCACCCCGGGAATCACATCAGTTGCCCTGCTAGACAGGGGTCCAGGGAAGTAAATAGTGTGGGAAGAAATAGCCAGGGAATTGTTATGGCTAGGCTTGTATAGGTCCTAGGGCCGATAGCCTAGTGCCAACCTATGAACCTATGTCATCCACCTAGAAATACACCTCTGGGAAGCTTGTACCCCAGTAATCTATGTAGCATGTCCTGTAACTGTGTATTGTTATAGTGTGATAAAGTATTGAGATAGAAGTTCTAACCCCAGCCTTGACAACTGTGTGGGTCTGTCTGTCTATGTAAAAAGCAATGCTTTTTATGGTAGCCACACCCCCTATAATTTAAATTCTCTACTTTGGTAAGGCTGCTGATGTCATCCACCTAGAAATACACCTCTGGAATGGGTGTAGCCCAGTAGTCTCAGTAGCATGTCCTGTACTGCGTACTGCTATAGTGTGATAAAGTAGTTAGGTAGGTGTTTTACTCCTAGACATGGTATGTGTGTGTCTGTGTAGGGAGCAATGCTTTTTAGGGTAGTCACACTCCCTAAAAGTCAAATGCTCAACTTTGGCAAGGCTGCTGATGTCATCCACCCAGAAATACACCTCTGGGAAGGCTGTAGCCCAGTATTCTCCTTAGTGTGTGCCATACCTATGTACATATGTAGTGTGATGTAGAACTCTGGCAGGGTTCTATTCCCACCCATCGCAGGTCTGGATGTTTTTTGTGTGTTCCAATGTCTGTGTGTGGTGTAATGCATTTTAGGCTAGTCACACTCAGTACATGTCAAATGCCCTACTTTGGCTATCCTGCCTGATGTCAACCAGTGTGATATACACCTTTGGGGAAGGGGTACTCCAGTAATCTCCATGGCACGTACTATACCTGCATAGTGCTTCCCATGTGTGTGTGCGTGTGTGTGTGTGTGAGAGAGAGAGAGAGACACCTGGGCCCAATTTGTAGCGGATTTTGCAAATTTCTTATATGGTGGCCCTAGTATATATCACAATGCCTGCTGTACAGGGATAACAGATGTGAAATAGTCGAGAGGCTGGGGTGCAAATCCATACCCATACATGTCACATCAAGACCAGGCAATCACAGTTAGCATCCCCAGTATTACCCAGGGCACACTCTTACCCCATGTCACACACACACACACACACACACACACACACACACACACACACACACACACACACACACACACACACACACACACATGCCGGGGCAACAGCCAATATGTGTGGAGTAGACTGCATATTGGCAACTGATAGTAACTATGGAAAATGCAGCATGGTACCCTATCCATCTGTCCAATAGGCACATACATGCAGACAGTGCAACTTCCCCTTGTTCCCCACTAGACACCTGCAACACCCGTGGTGCCATCACATGTGACCACAAAGGACATACCATGCCTGAAAACATGCCCTGTTATGGACAGATGCCACTGACACCAGGGAATGTCGTTAACTTGCTATCAATGTAGGTGCAGGAGTAACCTGCTGTCCATTACCTGTTCCTGCCACAGGTGGCCAAGACTGGCACATCTGATGATAATCTGTGCACATAACATGGGCCCAACACCCCAGGTACAGTTCCACATGTCACTGTACATGCATGTGGGAGGTGTGCACATCCCAGACACTGTCCATGTCATGAACTAAGTAACACATGCATGGCAAGCGATGCACAGCATTGGCCACATGCAATAGTCAGATACAATACCCACCTGTGTGGACAAATGCAGAAGCCACAGCCCTGAGCCACAATGCAGACCATTGTCATCTAGTCTGATGCCAAGGTATACCCATCACCTAACCTTGTATAGCATCTGGCACAGTCGCCCAAAACATACCCGTGCATAAATGCACCCATGCATGTCAGTACTAGCACCCTGTGTGTTTGTGTGTGTGTTTTATGATCCATATTATCACATCCACACTCACTACAACCCCCAGTGGCATACTGAAGCATACTGTCTGATGCCAGACACCTCCCCATACCTTTTTTCCCATAGAACCTCTGTATGACCCATGTGGTGCATGTGATACCTGCACGGTAATGTGCTGTGGGAATCTCCCTAGTGATGAGCTGTATCCCTGCTCCTGCCAAGTGTGCCACTGTGTGTGAATCCCTGTGAGAGTGTGGCTGTGTTGACACTGGCACCTGTTCATGTGGATAGGCACGTGTACATCACCTACCATATAGCTACCATATCCCTGTTGCAGATGTCACTCACCATCACATATATGTTCTGAGGACTCCACAGCAAGTAACCTATGTGGCACATCCAATAACTGCATAGGACTGTGATAGCACTACATAGTCATCAGAGGTTTGATACCCTGTGCTGGTAGTTGTGTAACACAAACATGCTTAGGTTTTACTCTCCTGCCACTCCCTGACTTGTCAATGCCTCTGTCTGCCTCTCACACTCCCTCACTGGTGGATGTAGGGACCTACACCTGCTTTTCTTAAGCAGCAGCATGTGCATTTTAAGTGATGCTCATGATCAGCTGATGGCCTCTGCACAAATTGCAGCCCTCCCCTAGCTGATTGCATGTGGAACAGCTGTGGTAACATTCTCATAGCCAATTGCATGGAAACACACTCCAATATCTAGGAACATCAGGTTGGTGTTGGCCCTTTTCATTCACTGTGAGCAGGGACTAGAGCTGCTGGTTGACAAACAGCATCTCAGATGGATTGGGGGACTTGCCTCTAACAACATACACTGTGGAAATAGGGCAACACACAGGAGGGGGGTGCCTGACCTGACTACAGACTGTAAGCACTGCTATACTGCATTTGGAGAAATGTTGGTGTGTGTATGGGTATGGCTGTCCTACATGTTTTAATATCTGCCATGTCAGTTCTATGTTTATGAGGAATCCCCATCTGTAGGGTCATCTGTTGTGCCTTAGGTTTCATGTGTTACCCACAGAGCATCTATCTGTGAACTGCAGAAGGTAGTGTGAGGATTGCAGTCTGTAGATGATGAAAGCCGTGACAGTTACTGACCTCATATCCCTCATAGGACATATGTTGCAACTAACCCTGTTACAACAGTAAATGTATGAGGTTATCACAGCAACATGTCAATATTGGCCCTGTGTATGTGCTTCCAGCCACAACTCTATTAACCTTTGTACATATGTCGTGCATTAAGAGGTGCATATGTGCTGTGCACCATCATTACTATCATCATATCTGTTAACAAGCCAGTGAGATATCAGACTGCTTCACATGTTATGTACAGTAGGGGTTATATGTGATGACATGACCTGGACATTCTGTGGTTGTTTGTACAGTACTGAGGTCTGTGTACTTATGGTGAATGCCGACAGTGTGTGTATTGTTAATATGTACCTTGGCCTGTGTACAGACTGTGATAGATGTCATCGTCCTAGGTCCCATCCTATCTGATGTTACATGCTGCTTCACTATATGTTACTATATTGGCTTACATGTTTGTAAGACCATACACACACATGTCCCATACCACAGACAGGCATCAGACCACACTGTTTAGTGGCCCAGTATATGTAGAGTCAGTGTGTGAGTGGCACATATGAGGATGGTGTTGAACAGATAGTCCATATACTGTAATAGTATGCTAGCTTACCACAGGTGGCTGTGGCAGTGTTCACATTGGTTGTGGTTATGCACTTTCACACAGGTGTATCTTAACCTGTGCTGTAACATGCCTGTAGAGCCTGCTATATATGCAGGTACATGTGCATTCCCCCATAGGAGATGCACGCCAGTGTTGTGCCAGTCTGCCTGTAGCCTGCAGAGTGCTTTGTTAAATGCCTAGCAGCTTAGTGTACTTACCCAGCAAGGTGTCATGTCCAGATACTTTCCAGATGTACTGCTCCTGGGCCTCCCTTAACAGTCATGTATGTCAGACAGAGCGGTGGGATGCTGTACAGATGTATGTCAATATCTAGCGGGTAGTATGTGGCCATGGCACCTCTGTACCAACAGTTATTATGTGTCAGGACAGACAGAGGTGTGTGAATGCATAACCTATGGGGGCGAATGTATACCAGTCGTTATGTGTTATACCCATCTAAATGGCTGTTAACATTCATATTGTCAGGCTTGGTCCACATGTTCTGCACTAAGGGGTTCTGTCTATACTTCTGGACTCTACAGAGTGTGTCAGAATGTCCATATCTATTGGTCAATATCTCTGCTGTAGTCCACAGGAGCATTACGTGCTTGCAGCAGTACTATACTATGATGTCCTTAGGATGTCTGTCAGTAGCCAATGGTGCACATGTGAAAAGCAGATGTGACCTCCCACACACACCATGTCTGTGAAGACAATCCCTGTTACAGTAGCTATAGTCTGCTAATATACCTGCTATACATGCCTGACATCCCATTGCACTACGAAGGTGGGATTATAGGGGCTGGGGTAGGGCTACACCCCATGTTCAGGACATATGGTGAATATATATGTACATATGATTATCCAGATAGCTATATAGATAATTACACATGTACATATCAACATATATAGATGGGTGTGTATATGTGCATAGATATGCACAATACACACCCAGATATATACATATACAGAGCAGTATATGTCTACACATATACAGATAGAGATACATATGCACATATACATATACCACGCTGCCAGGCCTGCCAGCATTACACTGCTGTTGTATCCCCCACACATACAGTGCTGCTGGGGCCATATATGTGTGGGCTTCACCTACACAATACATGTGTGGCCATATGTATTCCAAAGGCCAGTGTATGTAACAATGGTATATGGCCCTGTATTAATGAGTCTGGGGGGAATGCACCATATACAACCTAAGCTGTTACAACATGTGGGAGTATCAGGGTTGAGTTGCCTTAAGGTATCTGGATGTACAGTACCATTCATGTCACCTACCTTAACATTACTTACATAAAGTGGGTTACTGCAGGCCTACTACCTCCTGCCATACAGACTGTTATATGTGCCAATGTGCCAGTGATGGTGTCAGTTATGCCTTGTTATGTAACAGTTACATCCCATTTGGTCAATTGAAGTCTTTACCACCTAGTGATTGTGTACAGAGTGTAGATAGAGGCTGCTGGACTATACACCTCATCACTTACTGTTGATTGTGTGGTATCCTGTGGCCCAGTCTGTCCTTACTAATGTAAGATTTGAAGGGCTTGGCCTGGACAGCAACAGTTGTGGACCTTTCCAGACTACTGTATTAGTATAAATACAGGCAGGTCAGAGCTAGCAAGTACGGCAAGTGCAAGGCAAACAAACATGTATAAAACAAAAAAAGAAGCCAGCACCTAGGATGAATGAGAAGTAATTTATTGGAACTAGACCGGATTCAGCAAGTAGCTTTCATCAGTAGTGTAATCACAGGCAGCAGGAAAAGACCTCGCAATAAATACCTGTTCCAATCAAAAAACTTTGACATCATTTCCTGTTTTGGAATGATAACAAAAACAAAATAATGTTCTAGATGTACAATGCCTAAATAATTATTATATTAGGCATAATAAAATAAGCATGTCAAGTGATAAATATTATACCCGCAAGTGTATGAGACACAAATACAAAATGAAAGAAATATTACAATTTATCATTGAGTCCAGGGGAAAAAAGACCACCAAGTTTCACTATCCATTTTCTTTCCTTCCTATTAAGTATATTATGCCAACCAGTTTTAAAAGATCTATTATTGATTATTGATCTACTATTGATGCTCATAGATCAGTAATCCTATGTTATCAAAAAGATAGCCACTGAAGAAGCAAATTGGCCTATTAAATAAAATGTCAGTAATCAAAACCTCATGACCTATCTCATAAATGTAACTACTAGCGTGCCCAATTTGAAATGTATAATAAGCACATAGCCTGCATGAATGCCAGATCAATATGATTATGTAGAAGCTTATTGTTAATGCTCATAGAACAATAATCCTAACTTATTGATAAAACACACCCTGAAAAAAACAGGCCTATTGATGGATATATCAAAAAAAAACATAACCTATCTTATAACCCACCTGATAATAATGTCACTTAATTAAGTCAATAAGAATCCTAAGCAACTAAACATCCAATGTATATATAGAGAAACAGAAGTATATAAATCCTGAATATTTAAACATCGAATGTATATGACAAAAGATATAACATAGTCCCAGAACACAGATAAAGTCCCAGTAGTTGAAGTAAATTGGGGTACGGTGGTTTCCAATCTCCAAAAGACGACCATTCGGGATGCTATTGTCAGGCTTGGTCCACATGTTCTGCACTAAGGGGTTCTGTGTATACTTGTATACTACTATGCAGAAATCTCTCATGGGGGACAAACTGGTTGGATCATATCCTTGTGGACACTGCACATTTTGTAAGTACGTGTTTAAAACCGAAACTTTCACTAGCAGGAATACTGGACAACTTTACAATATACATTGTTTTGGTAATTGCAGTAAGGACTGGGTTGTTTACCTTGTGACCTGTACTTGCCAAGCCTTTTATGTAGGCCAGACATCTAGACAATTTAGGGTTAGAATGTCTGAACATATAGGTGATATCAGGAATGCCCGAGCTACCAATGCATTATATAGACATACACTGATTCACCCTACTGCCAAATTTTCATTTACAATTATTAATAACATCACTGGTAATAGATCATTTAAAACTGGTTGGCATGATATACTTAATAGGAAGGAAAGAAAATGGATAGTGAAACTTGGTGGTCTTTTTTCCCCTGGACTCCATGATAAATTGTAATATTTCTTTCATTTTGTATTTGTGTCTCATACACTTGTGGGTATAATATTTATCACTTGACATGCTTATTTTATTATGCCTAATATAATAATTATTTAGGCATTGTACATCTAGAACATTATTTTGTTTTTATCATTCCAAAACAGGAAATGATGTCAAAGTTTTTTGATTGGAACAGGTATTTATTGCGAGGTCTTTTCCTGCTGCCTGTGATTACACTACTGATGAAAGCTACTTGCTGAAACCGGTCTAGTTCCAATAAATTACTTCTCATTCATCCTAGGTGCTGGCTTCTTTTTTTGTTTTATACTGTATTAGTATAACTGTTTCACAGTTGCATTACTCTGTTGATATGGATGTCAGTGTCTGAACAACTATATGACATGGCATGTAATTCTGTAATAGTACACAAATAAAGGTATTCCATTTCTGCAAACCTGTGTGTGGTGTTTATCCTATGACCTCTCTGTGGGTATATGTTGCAGGCAACGAATGTCACTTGTATGTGTGGGTCATCCAGTGTCCAGTTATTAGGGTGTTAACTGTAGGCATAGTGTGTGCACCATATTGTGTGCACCTACTACATAAGTATCTTACTGTACATATGTCTGCATGTGTATGTGTAGATGTGTAGTCACATGTATATCTATATATATGTATATGTATATGTGTGTGTATATATATATATATATATATATATATATATATATATATATATATATATATATATATATACCAGACCGCACAAAAAAAAACGAAGATAATTATCACTAAAAACAAACAAACTCCGTGACACAAAACATTCAAAACAGATTCAAAATGAATCGAAGAGAAAACACCCAAAACCCCTGTATTATTTAACTCTTTTGTCTTCTTTATTATTACGACTTCTTCAGACAGACATGTTTCATTATTAAACACAACCGTTTTATCATTGTTTAAATATAATGTTTCGAGCTGTTTAGTTAAATTTCCAACACATTTCTTAACCAATAATACTGTGAGACTAATGATCCTGCCAGGTGCTGTGTGCGTCTTCATTATCATTATAATAAAGAGGTGATTCAGTTACCAGTAGTCCTGCAAGGTGCTGTGTGCATCTTCATTAGAAAATAGTTTAGTTATCAGTAGGGGTATCTGTAGTGCCGTATGCTTTTATTAAAAATAAAACCATTGGAGTAAACAAACTCACCCGTGAAGTCTATTGTTATTACCATGAAAAGATTCGCCCCATGCAGGATGACCCAAAAATTAAGTGTTATTCTTTGCGGTAACCTCATGTCTCCAAAGGTAAGTATGGCTGTGTTCATATGTGCATGGAGTACAGCGAGTGGAAGACCGAAGATACTTGGGTCGGGACAATGTACAAGATGAGTCCCGAGGGAAGGAGGAGTGGAGGGTGGGCAAAGTGTGGTAATGTGGTTGTTATGGGCCAGTAACCAGAGAAGGTATGGTGGCTGCATGTGTGCAGCGGGGGGGGGGGGCAGAACTGTGGGTAAAGAAAATATGGGTCGAGGAGAGGCTGGGTTGGTTGGGCCTGTACTGGTCGGCCTGCCTAGTGGGTGGGGGAGAGAGGATTGAAATATAAAAAATTAAAAATAAAAGAAAGATAAGTTAAATACCTATTTAAATAAAACAAATAAAATAAAATAAACTTGGTAATGTATTGCAGGGCGGACGTGTTTGGCTGTGTGGTGGGGGGGGTTTGCCAATTCGTACAAGATGTATATTGTTTGCGGCCTCTCAACCCCATTAACAGTGCATGTGGACATATATGTTTCTGTTAATCTGTCATTGCTATCTACAGATGTATGGCCATATATACCTATATAGGTATATATATTTGCTTACATATTTATAACTATGTCCATATATACCTATGGAGATATATATCTGCGTACATATATGTAACTTGCTGTGTATATGTGGACATATAGGTGTTGACATATATATGTGTAGATGTCAGCATTTGCATGTATATATGTTTATATATATATATGTATATATATATATATATATATATATATATATATATATATATATATATATATACACAACAAAAACCGTACACCAGAAGAGAAAATAATATAAAAATAAAACTTCTTCTATTTAAAACAATAAAATAATAAATAAAGTAAATAAAACTCGCAGGCACCAAACAGTTCAGTTAAGCTTTCACTCTTATTAGATGAAAGAGCTTCTTCAGAATAACCACATTTTCAAACGCATACACTATAATTCAGAGTAAATCACATGTAAGTACAGTAACCAATGAATTAAATCAAAACATTAGTACAGAGACCAATGAAATATCAATATAACATTCAAACAGTACCAATGAAATAGTATAAAGTGTAAAACTAATATATATGTCTGAATATTTATATATATATATATATATATAGAGAGAGAGAGAGAGAGAGCTACATATATAGATATGTTGTATCTGTTTGGATATTAATATATTTACACACACACATACAGCTAGATGTTGGCATACATTCTCTGTACTGTTGCATGACTGGGCTGGATGCTATGCTTCTGAAAATAGCAATGTTCTGTGTATCTGGCATGGCTTACTGGTAAATCACTTTCTGTATGGTGTTCATGGTCCTGGCTTTGAGCTTTGCAGAGGCTTTTTGTTTTGTTGCTGGGCAGAACACAGGCCATTGCATACAGAGTGATTAAGGCACTTTAGAGCAGTTGTAAGCGGGTTTGTGTGGGTTTGCATGGAGGTAAGCATTACTAACTTCTGGTTACAGTTTCCTACACTCACAGTTTCCTACACTCAGCTTCTAAATTGCTTAACGTGTGTAGGCATACCCCTGCGCAAACAGGCTGCTCTTAAAAGTACTTACTCCCACTTACCCCCGTGCTAATTGTTTTAAAAGAAAAGAAAAAGGGGTTGATAGGAAAGTGATGATAAAAGGGGCACAAAGAGGGAAAGACAGAATGGAAAATATCCAGGGATGTGCAGGAAGGGTGTAGGGAAGGTCCATAGCTGCCCATTTCTTGTACAGCTACAGCTGTGCACATACACTGAATTTGAAAGTAGATTTGGACACTCAAACCCCTTGGGGGGAGGTGAGGACAACAATAATTCATTGTGATGTCAATTAGACCAGATTACATGTGTCCAGTGAACACATGTGCGAAATGGACAGCTATGTATGGGGTGAGATTTTTTTGTGGGAACCGATTGCCCTTTTTTTTTTCAGGTGAGAGTGGGATGTTGGGGAGGGGTAGTAGGTATATTTGGGGAGATAGGTTGGGTAGGTTAACAGACAAGACAACAAGACACATACAGGGGTGGTATATGACACATGTTGGGGGTAAACACCTTGGATGGGGAGGGGTGTTTGAAGGTCACAAGCCCATCAGCCCCCCCCATGGAAACAGTGGGAATGAGGTCCCCACCCATGGGCAGTCACCACTGCACCTTCACGGCCCCAAAGGTGGCTGTGCTGAGGGCTGGGTAGGAGGGGCAGGCTCACCCTCTAATTGCGTCATGCAGCCCTCAAGCTGGCATAGCTTGTCTCGAATCTCCTTGTTGAGCTCGCTATGCACCACGGCCTGGACCTGATGGTGGGTGACAGGTACCTCTATGTCCCCACTCCTGGGGGGGGGGTTCAGCCCAATCCCCTGTGGTGATTCCACCTGAAGGTGGTGCAAGGCCAACGGAGGAGGAGGTCTCAGGCTGGGCCCCAGATGTGCTGGTGCCCGGTGCCATGGACAACTGAGGTGGGACAGGTGGGACCGCTGGGACCAGCCTTCCCATACGAGCTATGGTGTTGCAGTTTTAAGAAAAATATCAGTTAGTAATAGACAACAGCATTCAGGATTAGTTATAACAGCATGCATAGGTATTCCCATTAACCCAAGACACCAGATTTACAACAGTTGCAGAGCGAGCAGAACACATGCATATATAGGATGACAGTGGCCATTACAACAGCATGCAGGTTTCATTGATGGCAATAGGCCACCAATATGGGGGTATTTTAACATGGTACATGCATAGAACCAAATGTGAATATTTATACACCAATAGAACTTATGTCCCGACAGAAGTTTGGAGTGTACACATACCCACTGAGGTGTGTAATTAGGTAATTGTAGCACATATGGTGGGGGTAAGAAAGAGAGGTCCTCTAACAAGTAATATATCCCTGTAGTATTCACAACTTTCTTAGTCACTGCAGTGATCTGTCCCTTACATGTATTATTGCACTACCCACTGTCCTTACTTTGTACAATGGTATGTTTGTAGATTAGTATCTACATGGACTGTGTCTTACGTATAGTCTACACCTCTTACCTGTTATAGCTGTTGAGAAAATCACTGTTAACACTACCTGACAATTTCTACACATACTCCCAGATTCCATGCTTATAGACAAGTATATAAGTGAACTGTGTTGTACCTACAGTCTACACCTCTTACCTGTTATAGCTGTGGAGAAAATCTTTGTTATGTGACAAAAACTACACATACTCCCAGATTCCATGTTGTTGTTATACACATACCTAACAATCTGCTATTGCACACACTCTGGTCACAGCTTGACAGGATGAAGGTGTTAATCTGACATATTTTGAGAATAGCTGTCATACACTTTGGGTGAGATGCTACAATAACAGGTTTGTTTTCATATACATTCTCTGACTATGCCTACATTTCCTGGATCATCACACTGATATGTCAGGGGAACAGGTTACTGGGCAGCAGATTTGGGCCATTTATCTGGACATGCTGGACAGATCAGAACAGTTGAGGGGTATGACTATGCATACAGCTTACTACCTGAACATTCTGCCACAGTCTGTGCAGTTGATGGTTATGATTATGCTTACAGCTTACTATCTGAACATTCTAGCAAAGTCTGTACAGTTCTGGGGTATGATTACACATACAAATTACTACCACTCCCGGGATTCAAACCCCTGTTGTGCGAGGTAAAAATATTACAGTTGACATCACAGTACACTATGCTATCTGGGAACTGTGCAAAGCATGCTAATATTCACTGTGTAAGTCTCCCTCAGTTGTACAAAAAGACTGACCTCTTGGGACTTCCAACATTGTTATACTGAACTTCCTACACATTTTAACTGCATTCAACAGTGTGGGTAAGACTGCTTAATACAACAGTACTATTTATAGAATGCACACTACAACAACATATGAAAGCAGAATGTACACAAGCACTCCAGGGGTTATAGTTTTATTCACAAGATATTATACCTTTATTTTCATGCAACCTGTATGACAGTCTTCCTGCCGTATTGTCTAGTTTATTCAATATATACCATACACAATACATTTTTATACTGGTACAACACTTTGTACAACGTTATATTTATTTGTTATGACAGTACATGCTAGATTATTACTAACCTGCCTCACAACATAGCCTTTGCAGCCTAGCAGCATGGGCTTGCTGGTTTGCAGCCCACTCATCTGCAGCTGTCAAGGAAATACAATGATATTTAGTCATTACCTATCCTTAGTATACACAAGCTAGGCAATCATTATCTACATAGTGGAATGGGTACTTACTCAGTGCCGAGGCATTGGCCATCTACCTTGATTCTTGGATCCACTGCTCCTAGAGATCCCCCTCCACCGATTCAGATCAGCATGGTGATGCCTGACCTGCTCACCAGTCTGGGCGATACCAGAGGCACTGGTGAGGTCACAGCCGAGATTGTCCCAGGCCTCCACTTTATACTGAGAGCCCTGGTACTGGCTCTGCAGTAGTCTCTGCTTATGGTGTTTTACCAGGAGTCATACCATGAATCTGGACTCCTGGGTGCCCCAGCGTTGCGCTCCGAATCAAGTGCCTTCCCCAACTCCAGCCATTCTGCCTACACTAGGGAGCTGCAGCCAGTTATGGGAAGTATTCACGCCTGTGGGGTTTAAATACACCCGATTTCCCTCACTTTCCCATGATTGGACGGTTTTGAAAAGGATAAGTTATGGGAGCACCTACTTACCTAATGTTGGCCTTGCTTAAATGGGAATACCACTGGGCAGATTGAGTTAGCCAGCCTACACATTGCTTACACCAAGTAATCTGAGCTGTGCAATGCTTAGCATTGCTTAATATTTAATTAGCATCATATTTTCCTTTTGGCATTGATTTATTATTTGTTACATGTTATATCTGTATCTGGTATCTGTGATTCATGTGTACGTACACTGCAAGGGGTCCTGGGGACTTCAACACTTTATTACAATAACACCTCACATTTGGCCTTACTGCAGTACTTCAGTTCACATATTTATGTTATGTAGCAGGTTATACAACATCAACCTGTACATACATTCCTTTCACATGTTCAGTTTGATTTTCCTTTGGTGAGGATTTGTTTGTTGAAACCTCAATCTTATGCAGTTCTGTGATGGCTTAGTGGTTAACTGTTGTGACTATAGTGTATAGGTTCTTGTGTTCAAGTCTTGCAATGGCTGTTTATTTTGTTGCTGGGCAGAGCATGGGCCATTGGATACAGAGTGGTTAAGGCACTTTAAAGCAGTTGTAAGTGGGTGTACATGTGTTTGCATGGCGGTAAGCACTGCTAACTTCCGGTTACAGTTTCTTATACTCAGTTAGCTTCCACATTGCTTAATCTGTGTAGACAGTGCTTACCCCCGTGCAAACACACTTAACCAAGCTTACTAGTGCTTACATATGCTTACTACTGCTTATTTGTGCTTAAACCTGCTGACTAGTGCCTTATTCATTCTGACAGTGCGACTTCATATGTGCATTTTCTGCAGTACTCCAGTTCATAAATATGTGTTATTTAGTGGGTATTGCAACAAAAATACTGGTTATAATGTGCTTTACAATGTTAAATAGACTGTGCTGCAGTAGGACTCAAACCCAGAATCCCTGCTCAGTAGGCACTTGCTCTGCCCACCTCACTATTTCTGTGCTGCTTCATTTGAATATATCTTCCTTGTTATCCTCTTCAGCTTTTTAAGCTGCTTTAACTGTAGCTAAGCGATGGGCACACCCATGCACCTATGGTTAACTGTACTCGGATATTTAAAAATATAAATACACAGGTTTCTTCATTTAATTTGTATGTACTTTTGCTGTTGCACAGATGGGGGACTGTTGGTGGGGATATGCAAACACTTATGAGTGGTCTCGCTAATTTCTTACCACTTTCTGCTGTTCTACATTGCAGGGGCATGTTTATTCTGAGAGCTCTGCTCTCAAACATGCACCCTGCACTCGTACATGCTCCATGTAAGCCTAGGAGTTCGGGCAGCGTGCCTTCTTAATATGTATGGCGCGCTGCCGTCCTGCTCCTAAATGGGCACTTCCATGCAGGAGTAAGCTAGTCCTGCACGGAAGTTTAGTAAATCCGGGGGAATTTGTGAAACTATTGGGCCTATTGTTAAAAAAAAGCTGCAATGCCTACAATCTTTAGAGAAGAGGTTCACCAAGAAATTATTAGAACTACTTTGGCCATTGATCAACTCTCAGCCAAATGCTTAAAATGGTGGCTGACACAATAGCATTTCCTGTGTCCCTCCTGATAATCAGGTCCATATCAGAAAAATGTATCCCATCTATCTGGAAAAAGTCATACAGTATACAGCTTCACAAAGGTGGCACATCCTCAGAGCTCAATAACTATAGAACTATTGCAATCCTATCCCTGTTGTGTAAAATTGTAGAAAAATGTGTTCATATACAACTTATGCAATATCTCAGCTCATATAACCTTGTTGAAAAGCTAGCATGATTTCTGACCCTACCATAGCACCATTATTGCTTTCTTACATTTTACAGGTACTATAAGCCTTTATAGGAATCATGTCCACATGGTATCTACTCTGTTCTTAGATTTATCTAAAGCATTTGACGCCACATCCCACCAACATCTTCTTAGTGAGCTCTTTTCACTTGGTTTGTCCCAACCCTCTCTCTCATAGTTCCTTAGCTATCCATATGACAGAGAGCAAGCTGTTAAAATGGCAACCAACTCACTCCTCCTTTTAGTCAATTTACATTAGGGTACCCCAAAGCTGTATTTTAGGGTCCCTTCTTTTCAATATTTTTATAAACAAACTTCATACCACCATACGTGATGCTAACATAATTCAAAATGCCAATGACTCAAAATATTTGTGGACATCACCATCTCTACCTGACTTACAGCAGATCACCAAAAGCTGTTTTACGACTGTAGAATCTTGGTTAAAAAATATGAAACTTTCTTCTAAACCCTAGTAAAATAAAACCAATGCTTTTCTTCCCAAAGCAATGCCTCAAATAAAAAAAACTCATTCAGCTTAACTTCATACAACAATGCTAAACTGAAATAATGACACAAGCTAAATTATTATGGTTATTATTAGGTGTTATAATTGTCGACAGCCTCAAGACTGACTATCACATATATCATATAATTAAAAAGACTGACCATAAACTTGGTTGCATCTACAGAGCCAAACAATTCCATACTGCTTCCATAAGAAAAGCATTAGCCTCAACCTACAATTTACTTCCATCACTACTGTATGCTTCCCCATCCTTACTAACTTAAATGCCACACATATGGCTAAACTTGCCACCTGCTACAACAAATTGCAAAAGTTACAGCAAATCTTACTTATAATACTCAACATAGCTACACTCTAAAAAAATTGGCTTGAACTACCCAACTACTTAACTTAAACACAATTAATAGCCGCACACAATTGTATACAAGAACCTGAAAAATGTCCAGCATTAAAAGACACCTTGGAACTTTACTGCTCAGCTAGAGATTTCTCCTCTGGAGATAAGTTCTTACTATTTATAAATAAGTCACATAGCTCAGCAGGGGACTCAGTTTGCTCACACTAAGTCTCTAAATTCTGGAATGCCATGCCACCCGAACTAAAACTAGAAGAAATTTTTTTTATTTTTAAACAATTGCCTAAACAACATCTAAACCCGCCCTGGTTTTGCATATATCTTCAACTGGTTGAAACATTTTGCTCTCCCTCCTTTACTCCTATTTCCCTCCACTTTTTCATCATTTTTGCAGTTGAAACTGAAACCACTTACTTTTGTCTCTTGCTCTCCTTTTGTACGAATCCATGGATTCTAAATTCCTATCAGTCACACCAATTCAAATCAGCCTTACGCTGTACATTTTCTCATCCAAACAAGCTAGCATCCTGTGCTCCTCACTAACCCTTACTTTTTCAATTATATTCTAGTTTTCTATTTTTACTCCAAAACTTAGCCTATACCACATTGTTACTTACAAGTATCCAATTTACTTCCATAACAACACCAGTCTTTTAGCATGTAAGAAAAGTAAAGTGTTTTACCCATTAAATGCATTACTGACATGCCTCTGACATGTTGATGGCACTCAGAATTAAGAAGTAGATATGGCAAACCAGTCCAGTATGGACTACATTCCTGTTTTTGTGGCATGTGTGAGGTCATGGAAACTAGAAACTAAGCAACAACTGATGTCATGAGTCCCGTGCTGGCAAACATCATTTTCATGCCCACTTCCATGTGGAGAATTTCCACTGCTACTATCAATGTCCTCAAGGACAGTGTAGTCAGAATTCACAGCAGCATATGTACCAGGTTTGGTTAAGTAGAGGAGTTGCAATGGAATAACCACATGCATCTGGATGTGTACCATGTTCTGCCACCTCTCATTATGGGTAGCTACAGCACTCTTTCTCCACTGATGGGACTCATGAGTGGATCTCATCCAGGTCACAGTTCTGCAGTTGCACACTATCCTGTCAGGGGGGAAGCATGAGTCCTAGTGCAACAAGCCAGCAGAGTAGGCTGCAGACCAGTCATACACTAACTTTCCAAACACATCTCAGGAGGAAACTGTCTATGAGACAGAGTAGAATTTATCTCAACACACCCACCTCAACTTCAGTCCATGGTCACATACTGAAATCCCTAGCCCATCACAAGAAGAAATTGTATATCACACAAAATGCCTATCATTTTTAGATCCCCATGTTTCAGACTCCTGTGATATGCCCCCCACCCAGTGTTTGTAGATACATATATTTTTGTTTGCTCATTTTTATTTTCACACAGTTGGTCATCAGCCTGCTGAACCTGACTAACCTCCCTAAGACTAACTCTGACCAAGTACACTTGCACAGGACTGATGAGGAGATCAAGGCACCTGAGGCAACACCATACTTCTGCCAAGGAGTGTTTTCTCCTGATTCCAACCCCTGCTACTGCCCAGTAACACCTAGTGAGTAGGACATGTAAGGGGCATCAGTGCTGCACAACCCACAAGGGGCTGCCATTGAGAGGAGTGACCCATGCTCCCTTTGGTAGAACCACCATTATTCCATGTCTCCACCAGAGAAAACAATATTACAAATGTATCCAGAGTGTGCATCCACCCCAAGAAGGGGCATGACCATCCTCCCTGCTTTCCCCATCTAGTGCCTTAACTGCTATTCAAACTTCCCTTGCCTAGACTCACGTCAGGGCTTTATTCATCTATTCCAGTAGTGCAGGTTGACAGATATATATTATTGTATAATTCACAAAACCACTGTGGAAGAAGTTAGAGACAGCATGCACAAATCCAAAACTTTTATTATTAACCACTTTTGTTCAACTACTATATGAACTTCCTCAGATAAAATACAAGTAAAACACCACCTTTTAAAAAGCCTGGTTGTCTTGTCATGTGACTAATGGGATAGTGATGAAATCATTCCAGACCCTCCTCCTTTTACAATAATTGTAACAAACAAATTACCTTAATAAAACTTATACTGCCACAAAATATTTACACAACTATCAAATAAAAAACATCAATACAATTCTTTATTGAAATCACAAGAAAAATTTAAATGTACAAATAAAATTTCTTCTTATCAGAGCTTTCATTTTTAATAAACAATTGATTGAAATAATTTCATTAAGTCTTGGCCAAGTGTCTGCATATGGAGCTTTTTGTCAGAAGTGCAAAACTGATTGTAAAATAAGACAACGCATTTATGAGCATGATTATTGCAACAGAAAAGGTAAGGTAAATAACGCTTTATCAAAACATGTAGCAATAAATAACCGAGGAAGACCATTGACATTATTTCTTGAATGTAAGGAGTTAATATGGCAGATTTTATTATATGTGGACGCTTGGCCAGGACGTAATAAAATTATTTTGATCAATTGTTTGTTAAAAATGAAAGCTCTGACAAGCTGAAATTGTAAAAAAATAGTTGTGTAAATATTTTGTGATGGTATAAGGTTTATTAAGGTAATTGGTTTGTTACAATTATTGGAAAAGTAGGAGGGTCTGGTATGATTGCATTACTGTCCCATTAGTCACATGAAAGGAAAACCAGGCATTTTAAACAGTGGTGTTTTACTTGTATTTTATCTGAGGAAGTTCAAATAGTAGTTGAATGAAAGTGCTTATCAATAAAAGTTTTGGATTCGTGAACACTGTCTCTAACTTATTCCTCAGTGGTTTCATGAATTGCCAAGTTTGTGTCATTTGTGGTTGGTGTTTGAGATATATGCTATTGTGCCTTTCATCATCTATGCACATAATGATGACTGTGACCTACTTCAGTCACCTACTCATATAGTAAATGTGGGAATGTCTAATGGATAGCATGGTTCAATTATGCACTGACTAGCACTGACTAATATTTACACTGCATGTATCACATTTGATTTTGGGAACACCATACTGGCACTGTGTGCTTGTGAGGGTCCATGCATCTTAAGTAGACATCACCAATTCAGCTGAGCTACTCTGTACTGCAAGTATCATTGACAGACAGGTAGTTCTGTGGCTGCTACTTGTTGCCAGTTGTAGCTCCTCCAACATACTCTTGTCAGATGATGATGATGTTGATGCATCCTTCTTACCATAATGTGTGAGCATGGCCAATCTCTATCAATATCCTGGGGTTGTTCAGCCTTTCTCCAGGCCACCATATAACAGATCATGTAAAGAACATCCTGCAGGTTGTGGAAGGAGCGTACAACATATCATGACCTTGGAAGCAGGCTTTAGCAGGCTGAATGAATGCTCTAGGATGTTGCATATTTTCTGTGTGAGATGTATACTAGTGTTCAGCCACACTCTGCAGGTTCTGTATGAGTATGACAAGACAAAGCTCCAGTAGTAATTCAGCATCACTTGCAACACAGTGTGAACATGGGAGGGCATTACTGCATATGGACACATTAGAAATGTAGCTGTAATTGAAGTAAGCCACAATAGATACTATTGCCTATTGGATGACCTATAGAAATGTAGTATGGCTCATTTATTCAGAGCTTCCCTGTGCCTGGCTTTGTTCACTTGTGACTACAAGACTTGGATTGCTTTTAAAACAATCTGGGCCTGCAAAGTCTTTTTTTTCACTTGCTCTGTCTCAGTGCTATTTAACACTTCTGTGCTGCATTTATTGATTTTTGTTGAATTTAGCATTGTTTTTCAGCCTGTACTTGTTAAAGAAATGCCATTTATTTGTTACGGTACCACTCATAGGTTGTTTTAAAAGTATTCTAATATTTCCTAGCCTCCTCTGGTACTACGAAAGCTGTTCTGAGTTTGCCAAAGTTCTCTTTCCTGAGTCTGCCAAAATATTTGTAAGCTTTGAAAAATTTTTCAGTGTTGTTCTCTTATGTTGTGCACTTTTTTCTGTATTTTGTTGAACATGTCTCAGGGTTAGTGAACTTATTTCCAAGGATTCCTGATATGGCAGGAAGTTTGACCTTTGTTGTAAAGCATTTCTTACTGCACTTATGCTCAAAACCAGTTTATTTAACATTAAGAGGACTGTTTTGCACTCTGGTGGGAGCAGAGCTGAATTCAACCCATCCAAGTTGGAAACTGTTTCTGGAAAGTTTATTGTGTTTTTATCTGATTAGCCTGAGGGATTAACTGTGTAAAAGTATTTCATCCTGATGGTATAAAAGCCTTATGTTCCCTGTGCCTTCTATATAAACAAACCTTTCCAGTTTGAAATCCTCTATAGGAAACACTCTCCATAGTCTCCCACTATGGGTCTATATTACGTTGTTGAAAGGCATTTTCATTGGACACCTTTTCATCAACACCTAAACATTGAACTACCAAAACTCTGAACAGCCACTTTAGTGAATTTTTTTCCCAGTGGAAAAAATCGCTTGGCCAACCAACAGCAAAACAAACTGTCTGACCCTATGATGTGGGGGGATTTGTCCCCCACTCCCCCCTAACTAAATATACCAACTCTGAAATTGCACTACAGTGGAGGAAAGGGCAAATCTCTGATGACGGCCAAACAATTTTTTCCTCTAGGAAAAAAATTTGCTCAGGTGGCCGTTCAGAGTTTTGGTCATTCAATGTTTACATGTTGATGAAAAGGTGTTGACAATGTAATATAGACCCTCCCACTATTCATAGTTGCTCAAAGAGCTGCTAGTTTGTGCAGAGTGCAGTACCACTGCAGGTCATCTAACTGGAGCTGCTCGACTTTTGCCAGAGGTCTGGAGAGATTCTGCTGAATCCAAAACATCCACTGCTAAAATTTAAAAAAAAAGTACTTTTTGAGTTTTCTTTGCACTTTGCTGATTGTATTTTATCATTTTGCTGTCTCATTTTAATGTTTTTTACTGTATTTTTTTTGCACTTTAAAAAATCTGTTTTGTTGCATTAAGTAGCTATAACATTGCAAAGACAAGATTTAGATCTCCTGAATCTAGACTGTATTGTTACACTTGAACACTATTCCAGCCATCTCACAATAAGAGGGCCCTGCCTGCACCCTGTGTGTGTAGTCTGAGCCTCATCTGAGTTGGAGATTACTGGAGGAAAGCTCACTGTGTGTTTTTCCATTGGTAGTTTAGCTTAAAAGTGTTTAATTTTGTCTGTATTTAAGCCTCACATTTGCACATAGCTATACACCAAGCAACGGGGTTCAAGTGTGCCTTGTATAGATGCAAATTCCTTGAAAGACTAGACATCTATTAGTGAACCCTCCCAAGTTTCTCTGCTCCATTGCGGGAAACTCAGTTGTGCACTGAGAAGCATTGCCATAGTTTTCAACCCTAGCTTTCAACAGAAATAGCCCCTTTGTTAATCCTAGAGCAAAAACTAGCCCCCTCCCCAATAGTAGTTACAGTTAAAAACCTGCCATGATGGACGGTCAGTTTCCAACCATTTCTTTGACCAGCCTGATTGACATGGGCAACCTCAGGCAATGTAGTAATTGCATCATGTATACTGACAACCACTTAGTCCTAAAACAAATACTATATTTGAGAGATATAATTACACTATGAATCTGAAATCAATTCTCTTGCACAACAATAAACCAGACATCAAAGTTGTCAGCGCACACATATCACCTCTCACAAAAAAACAAAGTCACAACACATAAACCCATATACATAGAGATACTCAACAGAAGCCTACCAAAAGATCAGAGAGACCTCCCAAATGTGAACACTTGCAACCACTGCAAAGCAAATAGAATCTACTGTACATAACAAGATGCACACAACGAGTGTCTCAGCAAACAAGCCATTAAGGCAAAATACCACAAAACCAAATGTTCTGGTCACAGGTGACTCTATAGTGAGACACACACCAGGCTGGACAAGGAGAAGGTCACATTCAGCTGCCTGTCAGGTGCCAGGATACATCAAATCATGCACACGCTCAAGTCACTCAACAATTACTGTTATGACTCTGTCATAGTACATGTTGGATGAATGACTTGAGACAAATCTCTGGACTATATGAAGTGAGTCATGACTGAACTCTCAGATTATGTGTCCCATGCAGTTATGTCCCTAGCCCTAAGCAGCATTCTACCTTCACCCAGGATGGTGCCAAAATATAAACAAGAAATGATTGACTTCAACAACTGGCTTAGCTTCTGGTGTCAATCCAGGGGATCCATTATCTGTCAGCTTGGGAAGACATGGTTAACAGACCACACTGCTTTGCCAGAGATGGTCTTCACCTGTCTCCACTAGGCTTCCGAATACTGGCAAAGGTGCTTGCCTCAACCATAGTGTCTTTTCTAGGCAATGTCAAAACAATAAAAGTTACAATGTAAAAAATCCACTTGAGACAAACTCAAGGTTAGGCTGGTTAATGCTAGGAGCCTAAACAGGAAACTGTACTCCCTGGAAGGACTCCTCACCATGGAAGATGCTGATGTCTGTGCAATCACTGAGACATGGTTCAAGGCTGCAGAGTGCATCCCAGCTGTGCAAGGCTGCAATGCTTCCACACATTCAGACCCTAAAACAAGTGTGAAATAAACAAAGATGGAGGTGTATCCATCTTCATTAAGGCCAAATATACCTCAAGACTGTTTTTTTACTTTTTTTAAGTCTTTGTGGATACATTCAGGCCAGTAAAGCCAAATCCCACTAGCTGTGGACATGCATGTTTCATCCTTCTTATGACCTTGTCAGCATAACATAAGTGGACTGTTTGGACAAAGTAAAAAGCCATGAACATTCAGAAGCCATATACCTGAAACACTTGATGTCCTTGAGGGGTCATTTGCAAATATACTATGGGCCTCTACTACAGGAGGTTTAAGGTATCACACAGTGAAAAACTGTGGCTTGGCTATGTTTTTCTTGCAGTTTTGCTGATTGGTTTTGACTGTGTGACCTATTTCATTTTTTGGTTTGGATGTTAGTTGGGATATTTTGCAGACACCGTAATGGTTATGGACATCAGCTGGGTGTAAAGACCAAGGGCCAGATTCATGAAGGCTTGCACGGAGTCTAAGAGTAGTGTAAGACTCCATGCAGCCAACATATTTGCCGAGCAATCCAGGAAAAGCCGGCAGGGACGTGCAAGAGAGCTCCTAAAACGACTCTTGCATGGACAGGTTAGTCTATGCAAATTACCTCATTTGCTGCTAAAAGCTATGCAAATGAGGTAAAATTGCGATCCAGGAAACACTAACCTGTCCGAGTAAGAGTAGTGTTATTTGCAGAAATGTACTCGGTTGGCAACTGAGTACCGTTTTGCAAATAGGAAAACGGAGCCATGACAGCTCCAAATAAAGGATGCATCCAGTTGATGAAGCATGCCAATGGCCAAATATATGGCCATTGGCATTTTTATGTGTTGCAAAATAATAAAAATATTTTTTTTTATTTTTCCTCGATCTCCGATGTTTAAGCATAGCGCAGTGCCGTGCAAACATGTGGCGCACTAAAAAATCAGAAAATCAAGAATTTAAAAGCCACAAATATGATTTAATTCAAAATATTCATCTGTCATGCAAGTGAATGGCAGGTTGAAGACAACATGGGTACTAAGTAGTGGTTGCTAAGGGGGGAAGCTCAGTGTGAGAGATGTATCCAAGCATTAGTAGGCAATCCTATGCAAATGAGGATAAGGATAGTGAATCCCAATATTTCCTGCTATGTGAACCATATCCCTAGAGTATAAGAGTAGGATAAGGGGAGGAACAGAGTAGAAGATGGGTAACATCATGAGGGGGTATACATCAAAAAGACTGTAAGCTTATTGGAGCAGAGTGGCATGTGTTTGCTGTAAGTTACCCAGGACTAGGAGAGGTGTGTCTGCAGTTGTCTAAACTGAAACCCAGAAACCGAAGGCGTATGCTGTGGCTATCACTAAAGTTTCTTGCAAAACTGCTTACACTGTGTGTGCACGTGTGCGCGTGTGTGCACATGTATAAACCTGTCTAAGCCTGTGTGCGCAGGTGTGCGCCCGTGTAAGCCTGTGTTAGGCCGTCTAAGCTGGTATACACAAATGTGCACCTGCCTAAGCCTGTGTAAGCTTGTGTAAGCTTGTGTGCGTGCATGTGCACTCATGTGCGCTTGTGTGTGCGTGTTTGCGAGGCGCTGCCCCCTGTGGAAACAGAAAGGGAAAAGGAAGGAAAAGAAGTAATAGGAAGTAACCAAGGAGAACTAGCAGAGCTGCCAGGTGAAATCAATCAGAATCAGCCAATTACACAGGCAGTACAGTAGCCCAGCCCAGCCCAGCCCAGCACTTAAAACTCTGCAAACAACATTCCCCCATGTTTTTCTCAGAAACACTGCAACACTACAGTCAACAAAGAGAAGTGAAAACTTAAAAAGCTTAAACTGAGACATAAAAATGTTAGGGGCTGCCATTGCTGTTATAAGGTGACATGTGCAAGATGCTGAGGGTGGTGCCTTTGCAAATGCTGCTGAGTAACCCACAGTGAGGAGACGGAGAAGAGTGTACAGACCCAGGGTAATCTACCAGGGGCTACATGAGCTGGAGATAGTGGAGTGCTATAGAGTGGACAGAGAGCTCCTGCATCAAATTTTTGAGCTGTGCAGGCCACGCCTCACACACAGAACCAACAGAGGGGAACCCATCCCAGTGGAAACCAAGGTATGTGTTGGCCTATGAATACTAGCAACAGGTACCTTCCAGAGACCAACTGGTGATATGATGGGGATTTCACAGGCATCAGCATCCAGGGTACTGCACCAGTTCCTGAATGCCATGTCAGCACATTTCAGTGATCATGTATATTTCCCCAATTCCCATGAGGTATTGGCCAGCAATATGCATCTCTTCCAGCAAATAGCAGAATACCCTGAGGTAGTGGGTGTAATTGACTGCTCGCACATACACATCAAAGCACCAGCCAGTGAGTGGGGTAGAGCCTACATCAACCGCAAGGGCTTCCACTCCATCAACTGCCAGGTCATGTGCTGGCTGCCCTGGAAGCTACCATGATTCCCATATCTGGCATCTGATGCAGCTGTACCAGACATTTGCCAATGGGGACATCCCTGATGGTCACCTAGTGGGGGATGCTGGATACGCACTGGAGCTGTGGCTGATGACACCCATCAGAAATGCACACACACCTGAACAAGAACTCCATAATGAGGCACACGCACAAACACGAAATGTAACTGAGCGTGTGTTTGGGATGCTCAAGTCACGGTTCCTGTGCCTGGACACATCTGGTGGAGCCTTGCAGTACTCACCAACTACATGTACCCAAATTGTCATGGTATGTGCCATGCTACACAATATGATCATGTGAAAACAGCTGCACCAGGAACAGCATGGGGCAGAGCCAAACAGCCCCCCACCATTGTCAAGGCCTGCACAGGCACAGCATGACTCGGAGAAGGAGCAACCTGAGCCTGCCCCAGTAGGCAGAAGGAGGTGTGCCCAGTATGCCTTGGCCTTGGCAAAGAGGCAACCCATAGCACATACACTGGCTCGGTAGGAACCCTGGAAATGATACCTCTCTCTGACTCTCACATAAAATAAAAGGGATGCCTAACTTGACACTACCTGTTTCCAAACATGTATAGGGAGTGTAGTATGTGCATCCAACATAGGCAGCCCTGCAGCACCACCTGAGGCATGATTGCCATGTTTTAGGCAATATAAAGCAGTGCTAAGCAGCTGTTACCAATATCTAGTATATGTAAACAAAATTGCTTGTGCAATGTTGGCCAAGGTTGGCCAAAGTTGAGCAAAGTCAGTTAAACATGCTCATAACTGCTTTACTGTTCCTTAAGCAGTCTGGTCTGGTCAGCATGAAAATAAAAAGCAGTGACAGGGCTTGAAGCCAGGATACAGTACACTATAGTCACAGTACTGAACCACTAAGCCATGATAGCATTACAGTAGCAGACACAGCAGGACACAAAGCAATGCTGTATCATGCCCCTAATGAGGCAAATGAGTAACCTCACCCACACGCCTATGCAGACAGGGAACATCAGGCCAGGCGTTGTGATGTGGGATGTGTAGGCTATGAAGTCACAAGCTAATATATGTGACAATGGATGCTAAGATCTATAGTACAGTAGTATGCCCCAAGCCAGTACGATAGGCAACAGTACAGACTGTAATGGTGTCCTGTACATAGCAGTGCAGGCACAGCAAATGTGCATAAGTGTCAGTTGAAACCCACATCCTATGTACACCCACAGTAACAATCCGGTGTGCCCACGGGTAGAAATGTACAAAGAATAGCTGTCCCCCCTGTATGTAGAAATGTTGATAAGTCTATGCAAAGTGTCTCATAGAAGCCCTGCAGGCACAGCATGATCCCTGTTGATCTATGACACAAAGGTGAGGCCTGCTGTAAAAATACACCTGGATTTACCATACACATATAGTATAAATGTGTATACTGTGTGTGCTCACACACTCCATCAAATGTAGTAGATTTCATTCAGCATCACACTGAAAGGTCATACTGGGCATGCTCACACACTTAAAGAAACAAAGCAAATGTCAGGCAGGAACATACTGAAAGGTCATACTGGGCATGCTCACACACAGGCTAAATATGGATGTGATAATAAGGGATCCATGGACAAATGTATATAGTCATCTCTACTTCCAGAAACACATTCACAAAGTGGTCTGAAAATCCTGCTATGTGTACACACAAACTGCCAAGGTCTGTGCATGTAGGTCATAGGAGGTTGCCACTACTCAGCAGTCATCAGACCTGTCAGAGAGTACCACAACACACTTGCAATGAATCTGACTACGCACGTTCAGCAGCTAGAAAGACCAATGAAGTACCTTAACAAGAGGATTACTGGCCACAAATAGTAGCCCCATGCAACAAGAATGAATGTAACCCAAGATGTACTCTGTTGCATACTGTCTACGCAGGAGTTCTCTGCCCAACAGACAGGTCCAAGTCATGGTTACACTCAGATATGTTCTGAGTCACAGCTCAATGGCACTAAATGTACAGAGCCAACTGATACTGGCAACATCCTGGCAGATAGGATCAGTGTTAACTTTACCCCCCTCTCACCTATAAAAGAGCACATGTCTATAATGGAAGACTGCAAAGTTGCTGTCATCATGCCTACACAGGTAAACAACACTCTCCAAAGCCAGTATCACAGCAGCCATGGGACTCGATAACTTCCCAGGCTGTGTAGTATCTACTTCCCTGAAGTAAACATTAACATGGAAGGTCTGTGGCTACTGAAGTTTCCAGAGGACTGCAAACTAGGAGCCATCATTGTAAACACTAAAGATGTGGACATCATACAAAAGGGCCTCACTGAGACAGACAGCTGTTGTCCAAGCCATGTGCTGTAGCTCAATGCCAAAAGGTGCATTATCATCACCTTTGTTAAAATCTCTGTAGCCAAGAACTATAATATAGGTGGTAGTATACATCACACTGTAAGTGTGACAAGAGGCTCTGGGTCACAGGTGGACAGTGGATACAACTGTGATAAGCACATTCCCACAGTAGTCAGGAAACTCTCTTATGTGGCACACCTCATCACAAAATGTGTCTCATGCAGAATAAAAGAGGACAGTGTTCCCCCCTACTCACCACTCACTAAAATTATAAAAGAATACAATGCCACTGTTGCTATGTATCTCACAAGACAACTACAACAACTGGAAAGCCAGCAGCAATACCTCACAAAGAGCATTAGTGGCCTGAAATACATGCCATACACAGACCATCGCAAAATGCTCCATCCGTACTCCCTTGCATATCGCCTACTCAGAGGTGTTCACTGCCTAACATACAAAGCTATGGATATGATTCACGTAAAATACTCACAATCACTCTGACCTTTGGACCCAAAACCACGAGTGAAATACAAAAGGAAGAGGTGTAGCCATTTACCTTATGAATATCCACACCTTCAGGTTACTGGCACAGCATGAGGCCTTGGAGACCATGCAAGTGCAACTAACATTGGGCAAAGCTGCCCATCAGATTGTAGCCTGCTACAGATCATGTACCTTGTCTCAGGAACCTCACACAGTATTCCGGAGAACAATGGCAAATATAAAGGTCCTATCAAACACCATTATATGAGGAGATTACAACTACCCAAACATTGAGTGTGTGAATTACTCGTATACAATGTCCTTTGCCCAATGTGTCCTACAGTTAAGAAACTTTAACACCCTGGAATAGCTGGTCAGCACGCCCACTACAGGTGACAACATACTGGACATGATCATCACCAACATGGGGTACCAGTGTTCCACAACAGAGTTAAACCCCTCGCTGGGAATATCAGATCCTGAAGTAATCACACTGGACATCCACATTCCGCCCCCAAACCCAGTCAATGAAACCACTGTGAAGACATCTGCAAAAGCAAACTGCACACTTCTCAAGACCAAAGTTGAAAGTTCCGAAGACCTCTTGCTATAGGATAATGGTATGCAATCAGCAGAATCATTTACAAGTGCATCCTATGAGCATCTACAGGGATGCATGGAATGAGACATCACAAATAAAACCAAGATGCACTCCTCCAAAAATAGGACAACAAGCAGGTGTTTGTTGTCCATAAATAAGTTAGACAAGAGAAGGAGGAAACGAACACATGATAGATCCAACTTCACTAAAGGAAAGGCATCACTGATCATTATCATGAAGAACAAGGATCACTCAGAACATAATCCAAGGACGGTTTCTAAAGACAAATAGCCAAGGAATGTAAGAATAACAACCACAAAGCCTTCGGTAGCTATATCTGACATGTAGGTGTCAACTTCCAAATATGCTGTCAGCTACTAAGAAAAGGAATGAACTACACCAAACCCACATCCAGGGGTACAAGTTCAGTGTAAATTCCCCCCATCACCCCCAAAAGGGCCTGTGTCCATCACAGAAGGATGCAGAGACCCAGACGTCATGGACATGCAGGTAAAGACAGCCCTCACCAAAGCTAAGAACATAGCATCAATGTGACTGTATGTTGTCCCAGGTTGCGTCTTACACTAGGCCCATAAGGAACTACACACTCACCTACATTCACTGTCCAGACTCAACTGTACCACAGGTTATGTACCCAAAGAATGGCATACACTAACAGTCATCCAGCTCCACAAAGGGTGTGCCAAAACAGAACCTGGAAACCATTGCCCAATATGTCTACTCAGCCTGGTCCACAGAGCTATTGAGCCAATTGTCATGGAACCCATACACTGAGACATTGGAGATCTCCAGACACTAAACTCTACATAACTTCGCCTTGTTAAAGGCAGAGCCCGGCTCCCAAACCTAGTTGAGTTATTTAAAACAGTTACCATGAACAAAGATGTAGGTGAAAGTAGTCCACATAGCCAACCTGGACCTCACTAAGGGCTTACTACACCATTCCCCACTCTGTCATCATGGACAAGTGTACCAGCTTGAACATTAACAGATATGTCACAGGATGGGTGGCAAAGTGGTTCACAGATCAAACACACATGTTCATAGTTGCGGGTACCATGTCCAACTCTAAGCCAGTCACAAATGGCATCACACAGGTCTTGGTCCTGGGACCCCACCTGTTCAGTAGATACTGCTCAGAGGTACAGGGAAGCATGGCAGGTGTATAACTGAACAGGTTTGCAAATGAATGGTAACTGCGGTCCATAATCGACTGTACAGCTGACACAGACATCCTCCAGAAGTGTCTTACAGAGACAGATACCTGGTGTCAAAACAATGCCCTAAAGCTGAATGGCAAAGAATGCATAGTCATCCCTTTTGGGAAAAACAGGTTGCACACAAATTACCACATAGGTGGTAATCCAGCATGTATGGAGAAAGTCATTATAGCCCTGGGGACACAGGTAGATAGTAAACTCACCTTTGATGATCACATGCCCAAAGTGTTTAGACATTCCTTCAATGTAGCCCACCTAATGTAACCCACTTTGTATAGTCTGATGATGTCACCATCCTACAAATATACCTGTGGAAAAGGCAATTCCCAACAATGTGTATAGCGCGTCATGTTAATGCATACTCCTCTAGTATCATGAAGTAGTGAGGTAGGGGTTTTGAATCCTGCACTGGACAACTGTGTGTGTGTTTGTGTGTAGCCTCCTTAGGAAAAAGCAACCTTTTAGGAGAGCAGTGAAACACCTCAAAAGTGATAAACTAATCTTTGTCAAGTCTGATGATGTCACCATCCTACAAATATACCTGTGGAAAAGAGAACTCCCAATAATGTGTATAGCAAATCATGTTAATGTGTACTTCTCTACCATCATGAAATAGCTAGGTAAGGGATTGAATCCTGCACGGGACAACTTTGTGTGTTTCCATGTGGTCTCCATGGGAAAGAACAACCTTTTAGGAGAGTAGTGAAACACCTCAAAAGTGGTAAACTAACCTTTGGCAAGTCTGATGATGTCACCATCCTACAAATACACCTGTGGAAAAAAGAGCTCCTAGTAATGTGTATAGCGCATCGTGTTAATGCATACTCCTCAAATATCATGAAGTAGGTAGGAGTTTGAATCCTACACTTGGTGAGTGTGTGTGACACTGTTGGTCAATGTGTTGTGGGGTTTGCTTTTACTACTGTATGATATATCAATATGCATTGCACATGTGAGCTAGCTGTGTGGCAAATACATATACGTACATGTTACCTCAGTGATTGCATGTGTGGGAACCCTGCTTTCTCCAAGAACACAGCTGTCATCCTTGCCAGACTGTGCTGCTGCTTCCCAGACCTTATGTCACATCTGTATGCTTGTGATAAGCCCAGCCACTGCAGTGATCCCTGGCCTAGGTCATCTGTGTCACACAAAGTCATTACGGTTCTTATTGGAATGTGTGTGTGAGGATCTATGGCCGAGGTATATGTCAGACCTGTTCAAACGCAGCAAAGTCTGTCAATCATGACTATTCATAATAGGTGTTGAACAACCTTTGTGGATATGCATGCGGACCCCTTATTGCTTATGTGATCCACCGAGGGATCTGAACATACCTTTGGAAATGTGATTAACAAATGACAGATGACGTAACACTTGGTTGCATGTACACATCGGTACCTGTTCATCCTGTTGTTGGCTACTACCTATGTGGTACTGTGGGGATAATATGTTCTGTAAAGGTGGATGACTATGCTTAGTTTGGCTTATAGCTTTCCAGCATGGGTTTGACAACAGGCATCTGTCTGTATGATACCCTTGTGCAGGATATGTGTGTCATCTGGAGAATGCATTATAGGCCACAGTATGCATTACCAGACGTGGACGGACATATCCCTTCTGTAATTGCTTGTACCTAAGAGAGCTATATGCCAAACAGGAGTGGTGTCAGTAATGGGTGCAGGTGAATACCAGTGGTTACTGGCATAGTATAGTACCTGAAGGATCCAAATGTTGCTGTGTGTCCTACATATGTGTATCGGTTGTCAAGACATCATCTAACGATTGGTTATGGTCAGGCTGTGGAAGTGATGTATACTACCAGAATGCAAAACAATGACAGATAGTAACAGTACCACTCACAGCACAGTGTCAAACCATGTCATACACCATGTGTAGTCAGATTCCGAAATGTGTGTAGTACAATGCATACTGGCCACCAATAGAAACTATGGAGTGTTACTGTGTAATACAGAGCATGTCACCCTGGCCATGTGTCCACTATGCACGTACATGCAGACAGTGCACCTCCGCCATGTTCACAACTGTACACCTGCAAATCTGTGCTACACACATCCCACACATACTGTCCACTCTCTAACACATGCTGCCAATACTGCACACATCAGCCAAGTGGCACGTGGCCGGACAATACACAATTGGAACCAACACTGGTGTAAACAACACTACAATGACAATCATAGCATTAATGCATCATGCCTGCTCAGCTACACCTTCAAGCATATCATTACACTGTACTGCTGACATGCTAATATTGCTATACTGCTATAAAGACACTCTGTGCATCAGCACCATTGTAGCCTGTTCCTGCATCGATGTTACAGATGACAGGAGGTGGCATAGGTGTCATCATATGCACAGGGTGTGTTGTTGGTTTGCCAGTGGCCTACAGTGAGCCATCCAATCGACATGTATGTGTGTGTGTGTGAGTGTGTGTGTGTGTGTGTGTGTGTGTGTGTGTGTGTGTGTGTGTGTGTGTGTGTGTGTGTGTGTCTGTGGCAAGAATACTGGAATGGACCAATGTTGATGTAATGTGTGTGGGTATGTGTTAGCCCTAGGTGTGTGAAGTATGTGTGTGTGTCTGCATGCACATAGTTCTACCATGTGTCTGCCATATACGGGTATTTGTGGGACAGCCACAGACTGTACCTGCAAGGCTTCACAGATCACAGTCTCTGGCCATGGATACGGTATCTGTGCCTGACAGGGGTGCTACTGACACTATCAGGTACTAAGCCAGACTGGGTACTATCCCCAGAGGTGGATGGATGTACACTAGACACAGGTCCCTGCTGGGACTGTCCAGAGCCACGTGCACATGGTCCTCTAGGACGTTCTATGGACAGCCCACCCCAACATTGCTGGGGCTGATACTAGCACTACGGGAATGGCTGTGGCTTGAGGGATGTCCGTGGTGACTGCCAGCTGCTGATGTTGCTGGCATACGTCCAAGTCAACGGCTCAACCATCCCGCACTGCCCTGACATATGGGCATGACATTGCGGAGGTTATCTAATGTCTCTCCCCAACGTCTATCAGTGACCTTGGTGTAATGATGGATGGCACCTGCTAGGTCATGGAAACTGTCAATGATGGCGGTGTTATGTGCCCTCTGTGCCCTTAGTACCTGTCTGGTGTACCATTCCATACATGCCTGTGCCTCCATGACAGCCTGGAACATGCGTGACATTGTCAGACCTGTGGCACGTCTGCCAGTGGCATGATGAGCAGCAGTGCTCCTATGAGAACCCCTGGACATCTGCCTATGTGGTACCCTTCCAGACATCTGGGTATGGCTGCTGTGTTGGGATGCATGTACCATGGATACCACACTGTCCTGGCCAATGCCAACTGTATGCTGTCCCTCAGCTATGGGGCATTGGTGGTGGATGTATTGGCAGTATGACTGTATGCATGAATGGGGTGGACAGCTGTGTACTGTCGATTGGTGGCCCAACGACATACCCTGGCAAACATGCCTGTGCCTCAACACAGCTATCATCAGTATCACTGTTTTGCTTGGTGACATCAGTTTCCCTGCTGCAGTGAACCAGCCCAAGGTCAGCACCTGTGAGAGGGAGACAGGAAATACACTTTACGACCTGTACATGATGTTAGCACACATGCACACATGAACACATGAACACTTGCACCCATGCACACATGCACACAAGCACACGAGAACACTTGCACACATGCACACATGAACACATGCACACATGAACACATGAACACTTGCACACATTAACACATGCACACATGCACACATGCACACATGAACACATGCACACATGAACACATGAACACATGCACACATGCACACATGCACACAAATGCACTCACTAAAACACACACACACACACACACACACACACACACACCACCAGCAATCCAAAACATACTCAATAGTGGGTAATGGTGGGGTACAGTATCACAAGGCAAACAGCTATATCACACGTGTCAGCATGCAGGATGAGTGTTTCACAACAGCATGCAGTGCGGGTGTTGACAGTTCTTGCCATTAACACTATACATGTTTTTGATGCATGTGTGTTGTTGTTCAGTGATTGGCCTCACCATGGAATGCATTTTTTATTTGCTGTGCAAGTATTACAAGCTCTGCAATGTTCTGTGCACCATCTCTCACAGGTATACATACCATGGCTGGATGTGTATCTGTGTGTCACATAGATATCCATTTTTGATTAGATTGTCTGTGTCTTCAGCAGATAATTGTGGACACAGGATTAGCACATGCATGCTATGCATACACACAGGATGAGTGGTGCATGATTACCTGATGGAATACCATTGCGCAACATGTCCATTGTACAGTGGCTATGGTGAGTGTAGGACATATTGTGGACATACCAGTGCCAGACATGATATGGCATGCTACAACACAACTGCAACATTAAACATCACACAGACACAGTGTGTGTCATGTGACCTATACACTCAATAACATTACATGACATATATGTGTCACTTTGTACAAATGGTGATTGCTATGCATATTGTGTATAGGTGCCTATGTTTGCACACACACACAACACTGAGGTGCATAGCAGGTAATGCTATGTGTAGTACCGTGGTCACTGTAACTGGATGGGGTGTACTATCATAAGCCATCATCATGCAGCATCATGTGGTCACTCAAGGCTACTAATGTGAGCCAGACCGGCACATACCATGCTGTACCGGAAATGCAGTACCATGGCTACATTTACCATTTCACAGCCAGTTGTTACATGGGTTTGTAAGGTACACAACAGGGGGCATTGCCTACCATGAATGTGTAATGTGAGGCATCTACCCCTCAAGTATATTATGTGTGCTGTGTGGATGAAGTGTGGGATACTGTAGTGTGACCTTACAGCGGGCGTCTGAATACGCCATGTGTAGCATGTTAATGTGTACTGTGTATGACAGTGTTGTGTTTGTTGTGTGCATGTGTATCGACTCTGCCTATCCAATGTCCACATCAGTGTTGTCATAATTGTGTGGAATGCTTTGTGTATTTTATGTGTTATAGGCAGCTACCCATGTTACTGGGATGTGCATAGTTTCACAGCAAACATGCACAGCATGCATTATGCGTATGTGTGTTACTTGTACATGGCCTACACCTCACCTATGACATGCACATTTAATTAGCAGTATTAAAGGAAGAACAGACTCACTAGCATGGGTCGGCTGCCTTGCTGTCACACCAGAGGGACCTACAAGGATTTGAGACACTTTGTCAGTGGCAACAACTGTGGCATTGCTACTGTGTGTTTGCAATCATAGAGTAGTACAACGGTTGACAGTCACAGGCATACAGATTGTATTCCTAATTATTATCAATGCACAACACTAGGCACCACATCGTCTAACTACACAGTACACATCTCACATAAGCATGCTCTAACAATTGAGGTAACAGTAGTCTGCAGCTATGCCATGTTACCTGCACACTCCATGTCAGCTTGCTGGGTGACTCCGGCCTCCATGATGACACACGTTAGTTGTTGGGGTTGTTGTTGGCCAGGAGCCACCTGGCTCAGGAGTAGCTCCTCCACTCTGGTGAGGGGGGAAGGATGGCTACCCCCCTACCTGTGGCAAGCTGCTGTCTGTGGATATCAGACGCACGCTGCCGGACATGTCTAATTAAATCACTGCAGTGATGGCGTATCTGCTCATATGTCCGGTTATACATGCCTATGTCATTTACACGACGGACAAGCTCTTGCCACAGCACAGTCCACTCATGCTGGTCCTGGCTGGTTCTAGATAACAGCAGGGCATACTGCTGCACCAGGCTTGATGTTATGACCTCTTCCGCCGCTGTGCTATAGGCGGGATTACAATGGTGGGACATAGCCCTGGAAGACAATGAAACAATATGTGTGAGAAAGTCATGATGCACACATATATTTCTTATGTACAGATATCAATTAACTGCCATATATAGCAACCTATTGACTGTGCTGTTTAGGCATACAGCTTCAGGTAGTACTACAGTTCATACAGGGGTTGGATTCGCCAGCAGTAACACTCAATAAGCATGCATGTACTGCTTTGGCCTACAATGGGCACCCCAGTCAACAACAAGGGACTATGTCAGAATGTATGGCATACTGCTTTTTCATCCTAGCAATTGTATACACATCTTTTGCTGGGATCACAGCTAGGACACATAATAACATGACAGAAATAGTTTCCCACTAAGCTATCACACATAAACCAAACTCTGACACATTCACAAACACATTCACCATTACACTCAGTCAAACTCACATAGCAATTATTGCAAGAAGTACATGTGGGTGTGTATCACTTCATAGGTAGGTAAGAGGCTATTGGCCCTAGGGCCTATAGAAGCCTAGCCATATGCTATTCTGGCCTTTGACACACAGGTCATTGCATTTCACGTGGCCCTGTCAAGCAGAGACACAGAGGTGATTGCCTGGGTGTATTCACTATCTCCCATACAATCTTCATGAATATTTATGACAAATGCTAATTAGGAGCTTTGTTTGCTATGGATAGTTGGTTTGTTATGGAGTATGGGATATCTCTGAGATGGGAATCTATCCCTCCAGCATGTGCTGTTTAATGTGGTGAGAAGGTTTTGGTCCCTAGAGTGTGTAGCACGTAGCTATTGTGATCTGTTTACATGCAGCATGTCCAACAGCTCTGGTTTTTACATAGCTTAGTATGTTAGGCAGAGGTCACCTCTGGGTAGGCGGTATGTGACACAGTGTAGTTGTGGGTTTGTGAGATGGTCTGCATAGGGCATCTGTTTGAGGCTGGTATTACTCTTTGTGAGGTATGTCTTTCTCATTTCCAGTTGCTGCGGATGTCTTGTGAGGTACATACCACATGGGGCATTATACTCTATAATGGGCTTTATGTGTGATGAGTTGAGGGGAACACTGACCTATATTTCCCTGGGTGACACACCTTTTGTGATGAGGTGTGGCAGGTAGACAGATTACATGACTAGTGTGTCACTGTGATTATCGAAGGGGAGACTACAGTCCACCTGTGTCCCATGGTCTCTTATTACACTTTCGGTGTTAAGTAGACTACCACCTATGTGGTAGTTCATGGGTATAGAGTTTTTGCCAGAAGGGATGCCAATGCAGTTTCAACATTGAGCTTGAGTCCATGTCTTTGTCACCAGCCATGCCATCTGTCGCAGTAAATATGACCCTCTCTCTCTCTCTCTCTCTATATATATATATATATATATACACATAAATATGAACATACATTGGTGTACATATAGATAGCTATAGATAGCCATATAGGCACATATACGGTCCACCTTTCATGGTGGGAATATCAATAATGTGAAGGTTGCGAAGTATACTGTTATGTACTAATATTGCACAGTGTTGTGCGGAATGCATTGAAGGTGTTCTTAGCACATGTAGCTTTAGCAGGCCTCACTGGCTGCAACACTGCAAACCTGACAATTCATACCCACAGCGTTTAACCACCACATTTCATATACCAGAACTGTATGCTGTCTTGTTTGCCACACACTACAACCTACACAGAAGTATGCACATAACAACCTTCAACAACATATATATGTACACCCTTCACAAACAGTTGCAGTATGTCCCTTGCTCTATGCACATGTGCAGATGCTAATATATCTGACACATACAGATCTCTCCGTATGTGTATGCCATACACACACAAGGTCCACACTGTTGTAAGTCCATGGACGTCACAGCTGTCCTGCTGGGCCTTGCTGCAACATGAACAGGTGTCACATGTGAGCACACAGTAATATTAGAGGGTGTATATATAGCTGCAAATGCTAGATTAGCATACTAGCCTGGTACAGCTGTTGCCAATGCTAAGCTACATGTTAACATGACTATCATGCATTGTTACTCTGTCACATCCTTGTTTATATAACTGTATGCACTACTCCCCCAAACAGCCATTGTAGACCCTACTGTACAGAACAGGGATAACATGGATCAGATGTTTGACATTTAATGCTGAACTACATATATCACAGTCATATCCCACTGCACACACCTACACACTGATTTGTCCATGGCAGTAGTTATGCAGGACATCTGTGCATAGATATGTACTGCTGCCACATATGGATGATTCAAAGTATGTAGAGTACTCTTCAAAAACATCTACTACATGCCAGTAAATACATATCAATTACATACCTTTACTTTGTATGGGTTTGTATTATTACGTTCCGTGTGTGTAGTAATACAATTTATTAATATATATATATATATATATATATATATATATATATATATATATATATATATATATATATATATATATATATATATATATATATATATATTTTTTTTTGTGGATTTTTTTTTTTTTTGCTGTTGCTGTTGCTGTTGTTGTTGCTGGTGTCTGTCTGTCTGTCTGTGTCTCTGTGTCTCTCTTTCTTGCTTTCTTGCTTGCTTGCTTTCTCTCTCTCTCTCTCTCCATGGCTGCAATGAAATTATTGCATGTGTGGACAGCAAGTACAGCCTGCTTTTAGAGATATCTGCACATGTGCATGTGATGGCCTCTGCACCAATTGGTGGTCACCATTTGGTAATTGCATGCAGCCTGCTGTGTGGTAATTGCAATACTCACTGTCATAGCAACCCAATGCTATAAATTGCTAGGTCAGGTAGGCATAGGCCTTTCAGCTTTCCAAAGTGGGGCCCATGCTTGTTTGCTGTGGACACCGTAGTGTAAGTCAGAAGGTTGGTATACTTCTTCTAAATGTTGCTAAGGGTGTAGCCAGTTATTTGTATGTTGTACTCAGACCTGAATGTTGCCTCTTCCAGTACACAGTTGACAGTGTAGAATTGTACTCACCCCTAGAAATGCTAACACAAGATACATGGGAGTATGGAGTTTCTTTACAACATCTACAATTAGCTGCCATACATATGTAGTTATTGAGATGTTTCCATTTGGCACATGAACTGTCTGGGTACATTTATACTGTGGATATTAATGTACTCACTTCTGCAGTGTTTGTGCTTTTTATTTTGTTGACATTATCACAGGATGCTCATGAAACTGGACAATTCCAGTACTGAGTATGCCTACCCACATCCTTGCTGTACCTTGAACACACTAGTATTTTGTACATTTGTGTGGGGATTGTCCTGCTATGATATTGTGTGGGGGTTGTGAAGTGCTGCTGTAACAGTATTTACTGCTAGAATGTCTGGTTCTGTTATCACAGTCATGTAATGCAATTCTACAACTGCTGGTATAGTTACACAGAACAGGTTTTGTGTTATGGAATTCCTACCTTTTCTTTATATTCACACATTCTGATGCATGATATATATATTTCAGCAACATCTTGCTGTATATCTACTGTTGTCTAGTGGTACTTCATGCAGTCTAGTGTGTCCAAGGTCCGGGGTTCAAGACTGGCAGTGGTGTTTTATTTTGCTGCTGAGCAGAACAAGGCCCCTCATATGCAGAGTGACTAAGGCACTTTTAGGCAGTTGTAAGCGGGTTTGCATGATGCTTAGCAATACTTAGCTAAGTGCACACATGCGCACACTCACACTCACACAAGCCCGCTAACTACTGCTTAAAAGTGCTTACTCCTGCTAACCCCCGCACTCATTTCTTTGAAAGAAAAGAAAATGGGGAGATAGGAAAGTGGTGAAAAAGGGGCACAAAGAGGGAAAGACAGTAGGGAAAACAGCTTGGGATGTGCAGGACGGGTGTAGGGAAGGTCCATAGCTGCCCATTTCTTTAACAGCAACAGCTGTGCATATACTAATAATTTGGATGGAATTTTGAAACCTTGCACCTCTGAGAGAGGGGTGAGAACAACAAAATATGTTGTACTGCCAATTAAATTACAGTTTATGTGTCCAGTGGACATATGTGCAAAATGGGCAGCTATGTATGGGGTGTAATTTTTTTGTGGGAGCAGATTGCCCCCTTTTTTTTTCAGGTGAGAGAGGTATGTGGGGTAGAGGAAGTAGGTATATTTGGGAAGGTAGGTTGGGAAGGTAAACAGACAAGACAAACAAGATGCATACAGGGGCAGAATATGACACATGGGGTGGGTGAACACCATTGATGGGGAAGCGTGTTTGGTAATCGCAAGCCCATGAGCCCACAGATGGCAACAGTGGAACTGACATCCCCACCCATGAGCAGTCACTACTGCACCTTCACAGCCCAGAAGGTGGCTGTGCTGGGGGCTGCGTAGGAGGGGCAGGCTCACCTGTGAGTCATGCCACTCTTGCCTCGAGCTGGCGTAGAGGATCAGCGACTGAACGCTTGATCTCCCTTTGCACCACAGCCCGGACTGTTTGGAGGGTGATAGGTGGCCCTCCTCCTGCCATGCTTGCATGGGGGGGATGAGCCCCATCCCCTACAGTGCTTCCACCCAAAGGTGGCACAGGGCCACCGGAGGAGGAGGTCCCGGGCTGGGCACTGGACATGCTGGTGCCATGTGCCATCACCAGCTGAGGTGGGAGAGGAGGGTTCACTGGGACCAGCCTTCCCATACGTTCTATGTTTAGCAGGATTTAATGACAATATGGGTTAGTAACAGACAACAGCATTCCAAATTAGTTGTAACAGCATGCAGTAGTATTCCCATTAACCCAACACACAAGAATTCCAACAGTTGAACAGCAAGCATAACACATGCATATTTAGAACAACAGTAGACATTCCAACAGCATGCAGGGTTGATTGGTGGCAACAGGCCACCAAGATTGTGATATGTGAACAGGGCACATGCATCAAAGTACATGCAGATATTTATGAACCAATAGTACATATGTCCCAACAAAGTTTTTCAGATTACACATACCCATTTAGGTGTGGAATGGCATTATTTATTACCATAACGTAGGGTGTAAAAATATCACTCCATTAACAACTTGTATATACTTATAACTTTACTCTACATTCCTACTGACTGCAGGTATATATCCCCTACATGTATTACACTAGGCAGTGTCCATTAAATTGTGAAATGGGTTTTGATAGTTGTTTATATACCTGACCTGTATCTGACATACAAACTGCTCAAGATGCAGATGTTACTGCTACGTATTTATATATTTCATTCATATTCATATAGCTACATATCTGGCTGTCTTCAGGTTGCATTATCAGCTACATTTAAACAGACCCCTACATTTCTAGCAGCACACTGACATTTGTGGGGAAAACAATCAGAAGCTACTCATGTGCCAGATTAACCTGTACATGCTAGCCATGAACCAACAGTTGAGGACTGTGTATATGCTTCAGAGCTACTGGCATTCCCTTCATCCACTTTATATGGACCTACACAAGTGTGGATTGACAGCACTTAATACAACTGTACTATTTCCATAATGCAAGGGTACAACAACATACCAAAGAAAGTGACATGGACACAGTCCAGGAATTATACCTTTATTAATTACATTACACACTTTTGTAGTGGCTCTCTCATTCATTTCATATTTTGGTGCATGCAGAATACTTTTATTCCAGACTTATTATACCTTTATTAATGGGTTACAACACTTTTTCACACTCTCTCACTTATTTTATATTACAATACATGCAGAGACTTTATTCAAGACTTATTAAACCTTTATTAATGGGTTACAACACTCTTTTTCATACTCTCTCACTTATTTTATATAATAATACATGCAGAATAATTACTAACATGCCTGGTGGTGCAGCCTTAGCAGCCTATCTGCATAGGCCTGCTGATTTGCAGCACGGACACCTGCAGCTGTGAAGTAAATGAAGGGATGTTGAGACATACCTATCCATTATATGGACTACAATAGCATTTCTTACATACTTCATTCCATGGCTACCTACTCAGTAGTGGGGCAGCTTGCATGTAACGGGCCTCCTGTATCCATCGGTTCAGTTGGTCCTGCTTCCATCTCTTCAGGTCTGCATGGTGGTAATGGACCTGCTCACCAGTCCGAGGGACGCCTGTGGCACTGGTGAGATCATGAGCTAACCGGTTCCAAGCCTCCGCTTTGTACTCTGTCCCTTGGAACTGGCCCTGCAGGAATCTTGACTCATGATGATGAACAAGGAGCCAAACCATGTATTTTGACTCCTCAATGCCCCACCGTTGCACTCGAAAGAGAGTACCCTCTCCAGCACCGGCCATTCTGACTGCAGATGGGAGCTACAACCAGTTATGGAGAATATTCCCACCTATGGAGCTTAAATATACCTCATTTCCCGCACTTATTTGTGATTGGCCATTTTTGAAAATTCTCAGCTAACAGCAAACCTGCTTAGCAATGGTTAAACTTCCATTTATAAGTATATGTATGTTAACAGTGGATGCTTATTCTCAGCTGTCATGGCTTAGTGGTTCAGTACTTTGATTAAGGTGCACAGTGTCCCAGGTTTGAGCCTTGTCATTGCTTTTTATTTTACTACTGTCCAGACAGGCTAGGGGGTGTGGCTGTGTTTAGGTGAATTTGCTCAACTTTGCTCTATGTCGCTCCACGTTGCCCGACGTTGCCCTACGGTGCAATGGTTAGCATGGTATGCAGCTCTGTGCAAACCTATTGCACTATGTAAAGCACTGCTTAGCTATGGGCAACTATATTGTGCTAGGTAAAGCACTGCTTAGCTATGGGCAACTATATTGTGCTAGGTAAAGCGCTGCTTAACTATGGGCAACTATATTGCACTGGGTACAATGCTGCTTAACTATGGGCAATTATATGTCAATATCCTTAATGCTGCTCACCTTCTTATATTTATATATAAACATTTTGTTCACTAATACATTGGACATTTCAATGATTTTTACTAAAATTTCATTCATATATGTCAGGAATTATTTTATATACTAATTTGAACCATAAAATAGAGAGGGGAGTGGTGGGATTAGAACCAGGAATGCTTCTTCTTTGTGCGAAGGCTCTACCACTACACTATTGCTATTTGGTTTCATTGGCATGAACATTTCTTATTATGCTCTCCTATGTTGAAATTGCTAACTGTAGCTAAGCAATGGGCACACCCGCGCAAACATGCACAAATACGGGCAGCTATAATGGGAATTATTAAAAAAAAAAAAAAAAAAAAAAGGTTACATTTTACAATTACAAAGGGGTTTAGTATGTGGGGATGTCTAGTGTTTGCTATGTGTACATTTCAGCGGACTCACTCATTGCACTTTTCATTTTCACATTTATATAGTTGCAGGGGCATGGATATTTGGACTGCTCGGCAGTCCGACACACCCCCTGCAGTCTTACACGCTCCGTGTTAGCCTTCCAGTTCGTCATACTCTTAGACAGCCGTTTCCATGTAAGACTTATTTAGTCTTACACAGAGGATTAGTGAATCCCCCCATATGTTTCTAAACTATAGGCAAACAGCCTACTTATACTTTTCTACTGAGGTCATAAGAAGGCTGACCACAGAGGTTTCTTACCAAGAAAATTCATGGCCTCCAAAATCATGGCCTACATGGAAAGACTGAAAGCCCTGTCACTGTACTGTGTATCCTACAGGCTGATGACAGGCAACTTGTGCCTGGCCTATAGAGCTGTCTCGGACCATGACCTAATGGAAATGTTGCACATCTGCAAATCAAATGGGACAAGAGTCACTCGCTCCAGGGATCTCAATCTAGCCTGTGACATTAACAGAACATGCTGGATTGACAGACATATCTCCCAGAGATTGCCGGTCCTCTGGAATAAACACCCAATTCACATAAAGCAGAGCTCTTCAATAATCCTATTTAAGCGCAACCTAGACAATTGGATGGGAGACCATAAATTCACCCTGGGAGTGGTCCCTGATAGACAGGGGCAGTCAGTACTGATTATAGTCTCACTCTATGAATAACGAGTATCTAACCAAGGTCAGTTATGGAACATGAGTGTAACATGGCTAGGCTTGTAAAGGCCCTAGGGCCATTAGCCAAATAACTTCCTAAGAATCTATGACCTTATGAAGCAGCAATGAATGCAGCTGAGATATGTGACATATATAGGCATCATGTGAACTGCCTAGTGTACTGGTTGTTCACAGTTATTTGGTTCTACATGCATCACATGCTGGATACTCACTGAATGGTTCTGTGGGCCACATAGAGCCTTTTATGCTATGTGTGTGTGCAATCTGTGGCACTCAGTACTTCAAGGAGGTAGGTAGTGTAATAGAATGCCTGGATGGTGTTAGCTTTATACTGTCCAGTGCTAGTAAACTATATATGATCCTCCATATGTTTAGGCATTACACTAAGGAACTTATTGAGCTTGTTAGAAGTAGAGGCCTGTGAAATGCCTATGTGTAACTGATTAGTCTCTAAAACATCCCTGTATCAAGTATTAAAGAACTATACATACCTCATTCTCCATAGGTGTATAAAGGTCACACATTCCTATGAGTTCTGTGTGTAGGCTACACACGACAACCAAGAACTGTACTGCTTCCTGATGAACTGAAAGTAATCAATAATTTCTTCATACTGAAATTGTGATGTCATCCACTGACAGAACCATGTATGCTGGCACCTGAGGGCACCTCACACATGCTAGTGGGAAATGATAGCACTAAACATTATAGTATATTGCTGCACAATAGCTGTTGTGATTCTGAGCAGTCTTACTATATACAATACTTACATTTGTATACACTTTGTCCTTTCATGTCAGGTGCACAGATATGTGCAATTTCCTCTACTGATAATTGTGTATAATTCTTATCTTCACCTTGCCCACATTTTAGTATTACCAGGACCTCACTTTTACCACACTGTTTATTTTTTTTCATTTTGTGTTCTCTAGAACCTATCTGTGATTCACAGGTTGTATTTAGTCTGCAATAAGCATGGAGAAAAAGGGACTCAATAAGCACACACATGCACATACGCACAGACACACAGACAAATACACACACACACACTTACTCTCTCAAACACATACACACACTTGTAGCCAGATTTCAAAAAATGTGGTTGCCTGAACAGAAGGCTGGGCATGACTCTGTGGAGCTAAATATATATATGTATGGTAATTAAAATGGTAACAAGCACAGCAGTGGTCAAAAGAGATTAAAGCAGGTGTTCATATTTCATGAGGCCTACTCAGACAAAATGTAGAAATGAAAAATATGCTTTGCTGCTTTACAACCTTTGATATGTGTAAGTGCAAAAGGAAAACATCTATATTAGTTCCAGCTGATACCCTGAAAGTGTGCTGCCTTACAATTTCTGCTCACTCTTCGTTAGAGATTTGCAGCTACTGCTGGATTAAAATTGCTATATTTTAAACTGTTCATCCAGAGTGAATGCTCTGAGCTGCCTTCTGCCCCTTCTGCATTTCTAAAAGTACAGGATTTCAGTTTGTCTTAATGTAGTTTAGTTAAGTGCTTGAGAGCACTTGTTTTAGGAAACACTGTAAAGATATAATTTATAATGTAACAGTACATTAGGCTATAATTTCTACATTAGCTCCTTTACGTAGTCCAGAGTAACCCATGAAAATGCATTTAAAAGTGGGATCTTTTTTGGTTTTATGAATATGAGTCATCATGCTACTAAAAGTCATCTGCATAATCAGTACAGATTTTGGAACATATTATTAATTGCCATCCGGATGTGAGAAAAGTATAAGAAATTCTAAGAGGACACAAACTGTTCATCAGATGTGGACAAGCCCAGAAAGGACCTGTCTGGCAACAAATAAGGTGGGCTGCTAAACATAAGAATTGGAATGTGGGATCTGATTAACTAAATGTGTTTATAACAGGGCTATTGACAGGAATGGGAAGTAAATTGGAGCTATGAGCTGCAAGGCATCAGATGTGTACGTCACGTAAAAACACCATTTGGAAAATTTGCAATCCAAATTCACATCTTTTTTACACAGCAGCAAAGCCCCTCCCCCATTCACTTTTTTGTGCCCCCTGCTTGAAAGATCACTGCAGATTTCATTAAAATGAAAACCTACAATTCCATATTGCCTTGACCACTGCTGCTAAAGAATCTTTAGGGGTTGTGTGATCACATACCCTAGTCAGTGACATTTTGCTAATGAATGGACTTAATACCAGAATCAGGAAACAACAGTATAGCCTGAAATGGATACTGTGATAGATAATGGAAAATAAAATACTGAATTATTAATCAAAAAAGAAGATTCTAGTCTGGCAAATAAATAATCACTGTCATTTCATGATGTGCAGGTATATATGTCCTATATATGTATATATGTGTCCTAGCAATGATATTAAAGTTTAAATGCATAAATATGCAAAGTCATTGATGGAACAGGTAGCACTCTAACATTTGGTGCAGAAGGCTGTATTCCTGCACCAGGTAGTTGGGTTGCTGACACTGCAGTGCAGAATACAGAGGGTGCTACACTCCTGAGTATGCCTTGCTTTGGATAAGGTTTTAAACTAAGGCCCCATCTGCTTGAGTGGGTGGTAACTCAGGTGGCTATCAGCACAGCACCTATCAAAAAGAATAGGGTAACTTTTATTTTATATACATTTATCTGCATACATATAGACATGCCCTTACTAAACCAAACACTATTATGCATCACCTTAGTCAATAATAGAAAATTAAACTAGCTTCATATGTTATTAACAAATTTCTCAATTGCCATCCATTTATCAACAAAATTTTTAATCATCTGTAGCATACTACTACCATACCAAACTTGATTATATAACAGTTCTTGACACCTCATTTTCCACATTATCCATATAACAACCTTTAATAATCTGTCTAAACTATCACTCTATTATCTACCCAAATTCTGGGGTGACTGGACCACGTGGTTAAAAAAACAAGGATTTCTTTTTTGAAAGATATTTTAGTAATGTGATTGAAAATAGCAGTTCCTATCAGGACCATATTAACTGTTTGTAAAATTTAATGTTTAAATACAAATCATTGAAAATTGATAATTGGTATTTAAAAGACTGCCTAAAGGAAAACATAGCCCCAAAAGGTCTCAGAGTATGTAATGTAATTGAGAGGGTCAGTGTTTCATAAGGAGTTACTAAAATGTTTGGTCAATGTGGCTTTGGGATTATGGAAGCTATCATTAAAAATAACCACGCACAAATGGAAAATATATATCGGGAAATAGAAATGATTAATAAACAAATAATTAATGATCTGTTTACGATAGAAGAGGAAAGGAATAAGTATTATAATATTAAGCATAAGAATGATAAAAATATTAAGCATCTTATTAAAAGGAAAAGTAAGAAATTTGATAGCGATATCAATGAATATAAGAATTGTAGAAGTTACCCAAGACTAAGGAATGGGAATGAGGACAGGAAAACTGTATATCATACTAATGAATGTAGGGGGAGATATGAAGAGGGGTTGGATGAGAATAGAAGAAAGCAAGCTATTTATGATAATCAGGTAAATTATGATTTAAGAATAAATAATTACATCTGCCTTTAAGAAGGTCAGAAAGAATAAAAAATAAAACAAAACATTTTTTTCGGTACAACTCCCACAGGCAGGCAACCTATTAGAACAAAATTGCCAAGGAGGTGATATTGCTAGAAATGAAAGTACTTTGGCAGATTCAAACATAAATATCACTGAATTGGATAATCACATGTTTGCTTACAAAAATTTTATTTGGATTTTGTATTTGTGGTGTGATTTCATTCATTTTAATGATCATATTAAAGACTGGTTCACCAATTTCTGCTTGTTGGTGTTTCTGTGTGACTACACCCCTACAGTGCCTGTAATTTGGGGATTTATTGGTTAGTGTGGCAGCACTTTTGACACTGGGATTCATTGATTTGGATTTATTCTACCCAAATTTTTTTACTATCCGTATATAACCATATAACTTTAAAAATTCTTAAAAAATGTCACATATAAATTCCTTATAACATAATTCTCTTATAGTTTCTCCTCTGTCACATTCCAAAAATATCCCATGGTTTCTTCAACATTGCAAATTCTACATAATCTAGCCTACATTTGTTTATATTTAATTTCTTCTTTGACTGGTAGCTTCATTAACATCAAGCATCACACAAAATCTTGAATTTCAAAATCCTATCAGTCTTCTTTCTTTCATAGTCATTTAATATCTATCTCTTTACTATCTCAAACCATAACCTAATAATACCTACTCACAATGTTTTCATACCAATCTATATATTCTGTTTTTCATTCCATTATGTATCATATATTTTGACTAATTCAAAATAAACTTGCTCTTCAATTAATACTTTTATCTTTTTTTACTCTTTGCTCAAACCTCATTATATTTTTTCCTACATTACTTTACTTATGCAATCCATTTTTCTTGTTGTACTTTTTCAAAGCTCCAATACAAATGCAAGGATGTTAAAATATAATTGTGATTTTTCAACTTCAATCCCCTTTTTCCTGCTTAACGGGATCTAATTTCAACCTTCACCAAAAAAAAAACTAATTTCCAGGAGTTCTTTTTCTAATCCAACAAGAAAAACATAACAGCCCTCTACATATCTCAACTTTCCTTAAAACAACACAGTGCACTAAAGGTACCTTTTTATAAGACAAATCTAAAGTTTTCCACATGTATTATTCCTTTAATTTCTTGTAATACATTATTCAGTACCTGTATTCTTTTCTTTCTTCTTTTCAAAAACTCAAATCAAAAACATAAATTTCTTTGTCAGAAAAATAAAGACTTGTACTTTTTCCTATATCTCCAAAACCTTTGTTCTTTTCTTATGAATTTTCAAAACTACTTTATCCATACAATCTCATCCCTAATCCATCCTTTACTCTTTGCAATAATAACCAATCATCAACATAGGACATATACAAAGTAATTTGAATTTTATCTCTCAATACAAAAATTCCTTCCTTCACCTTTTCCTAAGCCTTACTGCATTCATCACTAGAGTGAATAAAATCCCAGTTAAGAGAAACCTAACACCTGTTTTCACATGTAATTCTTTATGGTACCATCCAGTCATTAAAAGTTTATTATAGGAATTAACTAGTTTTAATCAAGTTTTTAAAGATTTCATGCAAACTATAATTGTCTAATACTTCAAACAAACTACCATGACTCACATTATAATATGCCCTTTCCATGTCACATGCTGTTATTCTAGCCTCATTTCATTCATACGCAATCTCATTTACCACTTATTTTACAATAAACAGCATATCTTCATTACTCCTTCATTCTATACCATACACCCTTCATCAACAATTTTAATATATTTTACCTGTTTTAACTTTGAAAATTTTCAGAATTACTTTATAATCCACATTATTTAAAGTTATAGGTTTCCAATTCTTAATGTTATTCCTATTTTCCTTCTCAAACAACGTCATCACCCTGTTATACTACTTAATAACCCTTATTCCATTTTCCAACTGAAAGATCAATTTTTCTAAAATGCTTCCTTTATTTTATTATCTATTTTCATTTAAAACTCAGAAGTTAAACCATCCAGACCTGGCATACTTTGTTTTTGACTTGACTTAATCCACCATTCAACTCTTTAAAACTTTTTTTACAATTTCCTTGTTTATCATCATATTTAGTCTATTACTGCTCCATTCTTATCATTTTATTCTATGCCTTTTTATGCATTTCAGAAAAAAATACAGCTTCCATTATTTCAGATAAACTATATACCTATACTGCCTTCTTATTCTGTAACTAAATATTCTATTTTTCATTTTCTTTACCTTTTTCCCTAATAAGCAGCACACATCCTCCCATCTAACCTTAACTGCATACCTTTGATTATATAACAATCTGTTCGTTTTTCCACATTTTCCTAATTTATTATTCCTTATTTTCTTTTTCTCTTCTCTTCATTTTTTTCCAAATTTTTCATATTCGTCAACTATACTCCTATATTTTTATTTCTCTCTTTTCCAATAAGCTGTTTTCCATGTTCACATGCACATTTCTATACTCAGTTTTATAATGTAGCCACCATTGTTCAATATTTTTATAAAAAGACTTCATTGTACAATGATATAACCATACATTTTTCATTTATTTTACAAACTTTCATCTTCTACTTTTCCTGTTACTTTAAAATCTTTAGCATCTCTAACATAATCATATACATTTGAAAATTCAGCCATTAATCCCATATGATCTGAAAAATAATTTCCTTTGTCATGCTTTTAATTTCATGCAATCCCTATGAAAAGATAATATAGTTAATATCTGTCTTTTAATGCACACTTTTATGTATATTTGTTTAAATATCTGACATCCTGTAAAAATATAATGTCACATTTTTATTCCTTACATCACTGTACTATGTGCAATGATTTTTCATACTGTTAACATCCAGTGATACAATTTTAATATTAACTCTTCCCCTTTATTGCAATTTTTTAATGGCATTTTTGTCTTTTCTTTACCCCTTTTCTCTATTGCCCCTTCTCCTTATTTTCCTCTCCTTCTTCTATTTCCACTTCCTCTTGACTTTATTTATTTATTTAACATTTGTTTACCAGAACAGTCCAACTTGGAACGAGCCAATTTTCAGCAGAGGCCCGGGCAGAAATGTTCCAGATGCATGTGTTTGTAACTTAAAACTTCAAAAATATTTTCAAGCTCTAAATTAGAACCTAATTCAAGCTCACTATATTATTTGTCTCTACACATTCCTCCTTTTCACTCTGTCTTTTCAAATCTTTTATATCCAGCATCTTTTCTTTCTTTGAAGAAAACTCCACAGAAGCTGTATTGCCCCAGGCACAGCCTATGATGAGAGAAGAAGAGGAGCCCATCCTAGAAGAAGTAAGAATAGTACTAAAGAAAATGAAGTCAGGGAAAGCAGCAGGCTCAGATGAGGTCACAGCAGACAGGATAAAGATAATGGGTATGATAGGGGAGAGATGGTTACTGAGGGTACTCATAGCAGTGTGGAGAGAAAGGCATATCCCAGAGGACTGGAGAATAAGCGTACTCGTGCCAGTATACAAGAATACAGGGGACATCCACAAGTGTGGGCAGTACAGAGGTATCAAACTCTTGTTACATTGCATGAAAATTCTGCAGAGGGCGATTGATAAATGGATATGCAGAGTAGTAGAAAGTAAGATGTGAGATGAGCAGTTCAGATTCAAATCAGGATGCAGCACAACTGACCAAATGTTTGCAGTGAGATAGATAGTTGAGCAGAAGGTAGAGATGAAGAAAGAGTCCAATGGGGCATTCCTAGACCTGGAGAAAGGATATGATAAGGTCCCAAGAAAGCTGATTTGGGCAGTACTGTGGAAGTTCAAAGTCACAGAAACACTGGTAGAATTAGTACAGGCTATGTACAAGGACCTAATGACTCAAGTACAGTGTTCAGTCTCACAGAGGTTATCCCAGTGGGAGTGGGAGTAATCAGGGTTCCAATCTGAGCACACTGCTGTTCATACTGCTGATGAACTACACTAGCAAACAGGTCAGAGATCAACAAAGTTGCTGTATGCAGACAATGTGGCACTACAGGCAGACTGTGTACAAGAATGTCAGCAAAGAATAGAGGAATGGAATGCAAAACTGAAGGCACATGGGATGTAAATGACTACAGATAATACATTGGCAATGGCAGCAAATTGGGGAAATCAGAAGAGGCTAAGATTTTCAATATAAGGAAAGATAGTGGAACAGGTTAATAGCTTCAGGTATCTGGGAGGGGTAGTTGAGGAGAAGGGAAGTTTGAATGAAGAGATCAAAGCTAGGATCAGAGGGGCTGCAGCCAAACAGCATAGAATATCAGGTGTAATGTATGACAGAAGAATGCCAAAGAAACTGAAAAGTAAGGCATACAAAACAGTGGTGTGACCAGTACTAGTGTATGATACAGAAACCTGGGCAGTAAAGGCAGAGCAGATGAGGAAGCTAGAGGTGATGGAGATTAAGTGCCTGAGATGGGTGGTGGGGTGCACAGTGTGGGACAAACAAAGAAATGAAGACATAAGAGCAGAGGCCAAAGTAGCTCCAGTTGCAAAAACACTTAAAGAGAAGAGATTACAGTGGTTTAGGCACATGTCCAGAAAAGCCAAAGACAATCTGATGAAGAAGATTTGGGACAGATAGAAAGAAGGTAAAATGAAATCAGGGCATCCAGCAGAGGCGGATGGGGTGTGTCAGAGAAGATCTGTGACAGTCAGGCATGAGATTCAGTGAAGGCAGGATTGTAGTATTGAATCAAGAGAGATGACGGCAGTTAACATCACACCCTGATCCCATGCAGAAAATGGGAAAAAGTGGGTTGATGATGATGATCTTTTTTTTTTCATTTTAGCACAGACAGACCAGTAGTGTTCCTTACAACTACAATGCCTACAATATGTTTCACAATTATTTGCAGTATGACCAACCTGTCCAAATTGAAAACATTTTATTTTAATCCATTCATTTATCAAGTGATCCCCTCCACAACAATAACATGTTTTTGACTGTCCCCTGTATTTCATCATCGTCTTCTTACCATTAATAATAAAAACATTTGGCAAATGCATTATTTCACCATTTTTACATTACAAATATGTCATCACTTCCCATCTCCCAGTCCATAATTGTTTTTAATCAACCATTTTTAATGTCTAGAACTTGTTTACATTTGTCTTCTGAAAAGTATATTATTTCAGGTTCAGTTATTTTTGATGTTTTAAACTACAACTCTACTCACTTTACTCTTCCTTTTAACAACCCTCCCCGTCATCCCTTTCACAATATAATTGCTACACAGTTCCTATTCCTACATGCAATCATATGCAGACATACATCTCAAAATGTCTCAAGTAAATACCCGTATCCCCTCTGTTTTAATGACAAACATAACCATTATTTTGACCCAAACAAAATATCTAGCTATTGCTTCATCTTTGTTTTAATTTTCAGTCTTTACCACGTCTTTGTCTTTCAGAAGCTTTACTGCTGATGCTTTTATTTTTACTACAGAGATCACTGTACAGAATGCAAAAAAAATATCACGGTAGTCTGAACTATAAAAGGGCCTCAAGCGACACCACTGTTTAATGTGTATCCATGGTAGTTTCACTTGCCACGATAGTGCAGACCAATAAATGGACATGAACAATATGTAAAATGATTTACTTGAAGTCCCCTAGTTCCACTAGAATGTCAGATCCATCACCTCTGTATTTTCTGAGGTTCTAAATCTGAAAGGTATTTTTATGAATCATATTAATATCAATAGTTGAGCTGTTATGCATTTTAAAAAGTCATATTGATTTTATAAGATACACATATGTGCACCAGAAATATACTGTATATATATATATATATATATATATATATATATATATATATATATATATATATATATATATATATACATCACCTTATTAAGCATAAATGTGTTCTACTTCAACAGACACTAAATTAAAAAAAAACTTCTTCAGTTTAGATGCTTATGTTGTATACATGCATTACAGGTAGTAAGTGTGCATGCCATATAAAGGAATACATCCATAATGTCTGTTTCTAATGACTGCACTGCTATACTTCTATTCTACTACCAATGGGTACCACTGAAGAATAGATCACTTGGAGTTTAACTTCAAAGTTTTGAAAGGAAGCATAGAACACATTTGAAAGAAAAATGTGAAAATGAATTATCTTTCACCTTTACATGATTAACTTAATTTGTACCACTTTAATAACTTTATCACAAATCTCACTTTAGCTTTTTTATTATTTTCTAATTAGAAAGAGGAGAATAGGACCTGTCTTGGTGGCTTATACTTTACTAGACCTGGCTCATGGAAAATTCTTGTTCATACATTCACCATACCAGTTGAAAAAAAAAAACATCTTAAGTCTAATGTGATATTCAAAGAAGTTACATTTGAGAGGGGTTGCAGGGTGGCAGGTCTGCCTCATAATGATGGCTACTTGGGCTTTGCCACACATACACTCTCTCACACACACACACACACACACACACACACACACACACACACACATGCACACACACACACACACACACACACACACACACACACACACACACACACACTCACACTCTCTCAGCATTTGGGGGACTTTTTTAGTTTTAAACAACTTTTTATAATTTTATCATAAATCATACAGATCTACTAGTGTGTTACTGTCTTGTAAGTGTAAAGATTTCATACGTGATTATTTCCTTTGTTAACAGTTTCCAGTCATTTGCCATTGTATTTTGCTACCATTGTAATAATATGAGTTTACATGCTATATCTCTAGGTGTGAATATCGTTTCATATCTTTTTGAGAATAACAGAAACTTATATTGTGAGGAGAGATAATAAAAGTTAAAAAGATATACAAAAAGACTCATGAACAGCATATCCTTATAGTCTGGCCAGCTGTAACTGTCAGCATCACTGACTGCAATTCAATGGTGCCCAACTTGCGGCTAACAAAATGCCATATTAGGCTTCATCACCATTGTTTGATGTGATAATGCATTACAATGAGGACATTCAGTTAATTGCAATGTCCTATCAGTCCAGTGTAACTCACAATGCAGTGTGTTGGTTTGTTACATACAGAAGTCACAAAAACTGTAGAAGTACAACAAACAGCTTTTCGCATGCACCAATCAACAGCCAGGAGTTAGATAGTGTCTATGCATAGATGGAAAGATATAATGAGTAGATACATATTCTATCATGCAATTTTACTGACATGTGACAACTGATAATTGTTTCTTTCCCGCCCCACAGCACAATATTGTTCATTTCACTGGACTTACCATGTGCAAATTATTGTGCATAACATAAACTTGTAATCCAGACATTTGATGATAAGCTCTATAACCAGTTGCTTTCTTTTGTTGCTTGGCTACATATTGCTTTTGGGGCTGCCAGCTACTGCAAATAGCACAGTATGAACCACTGTGTCAAGCAGATGGCCATATCACAGAGTTAGTCTCACTGGTCTCAGTCTGTGCAGAAGCCTGGTATGCCATGTCACAAAGGATTCTCCCATGAATACTAGTCATACAAAGTAGAACATATTTATATTTTATTAAATATATAAATATATTTATATTTAGCTACTAATTTTTGTCCTGTAATTATGATATACAGTTGCCTTACTCCTCATGAGTGGGGTTGGGCTCACGTTTTCTCACTATAAAAACATTCTCACATGAAATGCCTACAATGGCTTATAATAACATAGCACAATTTGCTACAGGCAACCCATTCCGAACCCATCATTGCATTAACCTAAAACAGCTAGGATGGTTAGAACTACAACACCTGATTAAATTTCACCAACTCACCCTTGCCCACAACATTCTTTATCAACCTTCTAATACTCCAAGTTTATCTACCCTAATCAGCCCCTATACAAATCTGAAGTCCTTACGCTCATCTCAAAAACTACTAGTCCACACCACTAAACCTAAGAACAGAGTTGGGGATTCCCTTTTCTCTAATTCTGTAGGTAAATCCTGGAATCTTCTCCCTTGTGACCTCTCCTCACTAACCTCATTATCTCTCTTTAACAATAGACTTGAACTTCTCCTCTGGCTATGCCCCTGTTCAAAACCAGACTAGTCATCTACCTCTAAGTTATCTAACCTATCCAGTGCTTACTAGCCTCTGCTACTTTTTTTTTCCATCTTATCATACTTTTCTTATCTACCCCTTTTCTTTTTTTTTATCTCCTCTTTTTACTTTCTCTTCTTAAGTAACTCCTTTGCTACATTACTACTCACCTAACTTCCTTTGTTTACCTCTGACCTAATCTGACTTATGTCTCCATACCTGAAATTTCACTGTTTTATGATTTTTTTCCTCAATAATATATCCTGTTACAAACTCTGTACCGTTAATTACTTAATACCATTGTTGATGATTTTTATTTCCTTTTTGAAAGTTGCTATTTTTATTAGTATATTGATATTTTTTCTGTGTTGTTTGAACTAGTGCTATTGTATTTAGACCATGTCTTGGAGCTTATCTCCCCGAGCCTCTACTGAAAAAAGGACATGTATCCAGCTAGACTAGCCCGGTCAACAAATGTAAAATAAATAATAAAATAAATAAGCACAAATATGTGCCAGTTTTTTTTTCTGTTAGAAGGCTCCCAGTTCTCTGTGGATACCTGTAATAATCTATTGTACAACCTGAAGCATTATTATCCTAAAGGCAGAAAAGTCAGACATTACCAGTTAGCAATACATTTTACAGTGAACATTTTCAGCCACAAACAGAGAAAGCAATTCCAGCAGAAGCTGTAAAGAACACTCAATGGTCTAATTTCTGTCTCTCTGAAAACAGTATAATACACTCACACACACACACACACGCACACACACACACACACACACACACACACACACACACACACACACACACACACACACACACACACACACACACACACACGCAAGCACACACACACACACACAGTAGAGGCTGATCACTTTAAATATGCTAGCTTAGAAGGGCCATGTAGCATAATGGTAGATGGCCCCTTTAAGGATAGCATCCCAGAAAAAGGTAGTTGCACACAGGGATAAATAAAGCCCAGTGCCCTGATATAGAGCAGGTCTATAACAAATTAGCTCTCAAGGGGGTCATGGGAGAGTTTCAGAAGGAGTTACATATTTCAGAAGAAACATGGAAGGTAATTCAGAATGCAGCCCTGTGCGGGTCTGGAGAGTAACACTTCACAATGAAAGGCAGTGGATTTACCCCACATCTGTGTGGAAAAGATAGATACTTTGGTTTATCCCTGTCTATGGAATTATAAAGAGAGAAACTATATTAGTATGAGGTATCTGTAAGCCTGTTTATGTTTTTGCCTACTATTGTATCAGAACCATATCTATAAGGGAGTATTCCACCTAAGTATAAAGATATATTGCTTTTGACATTAACTATGAAAACTTTATAAAACAGAAACTTGAGATAACACTTTATTTTGACTGCAAATTGAACTGCATGGTGTAAACTGCAATTTCCTCTTTTTTGAACTTTGCTTACTGTAAATAAACATGACCTTCAGAAAGGAAGGCTAACTAGTGATTATTCAGTTTGTTACAAATAAGATAATATACTGCAACTAATACATACACATTATACCTTCCACATAAAAATTAATGGCTATTTCATTTTATTTTTAAAGCCCAGGTGAAGATTACTTTTACTAGAAAAGTGTAACAAAAGTGACTGTGAATGAAGATTGGTTCTAGTGGTATCAGCACTAATGCCATGTAGTTGTACCTGCTAGGGGATTGAAATCATTACGGCCTATGTCATATACTACATGTGATTTATTTCATTTAGACGTCTTTCTTTAATTTGGATGGGTGTTTTTTTCTATTTTTATAAAAGGTATGGACACAATGTGCAATACCATTAAAAGTTGTAAAGTGTCCTAATTAAGTGTATCCACTGAGGAAATGGACTTGCAAGAGAACACTGCATCTGCATTGCTTCTTTTGGTTCTAGCTATATTTAGAACAGCCCTTGTGGAGATAGGCATAGAGCAGGTCTCTAATCAAAATTATTTATCTGGAAAGGCCTACTTAGATTGTGCTTACTGTAAATTACAATCTAAATGCAGTATTGTTATTTTGTTTTTTAATATTGTTATGAGTCATAGTTAAAAATGTCAAGTTCACCAGTTAATGAATTTTATGGCTTTATGTTCTAAACCACAGTGCTTTTAAATGATATATTCAGTGCATTATTGTTAAAATGAGCTCTGGTAACATGCTCACAGGGAGATAACAGGCACTTTATTAGTAGTACTTAAAATAATAGGAGAAAGTTTTTCATAAGTATGGCACAAATAATAACAACTGCAACAACACTGACAGTTTTGCAATCCTGTGAAGCCTACTATCGGGCAAGAAAAATATATCTAGTTGTTTACTCATTATAGAGAATTCATTAGCAAAACATTGCAGAGAATAAAGAAGATTATCTTATTTTTAATCAGAAGAAGATGTCTGACAAAAATGATTGTTCCATTCTTTTAAGAGCTCTCTAAAGAACCCCCTACCTTACTCATTCGCCATGTAAAGAGTATATTTGATGGAGCTGTAACAGATCAAGAAGATGCTGAAAACATTTAAATATTATCCACTTAACAAGGAATGTTTATCAAAAATGTAATTTCATACACTAATTAACATTTTTTTCAGCACAGCATGTAAATGAATGTCAGCAAGGAATCATTTCATGAAATGTATGCTGCCTGAATATAACAGTTAACATTAGTATAATACTGTACTAGTGTTTGTGCAGCAGATACACAGTGAATAAAACTAATATTGTGAGCAGAGTTTCACTTTTTTATTTATTTTAATTTTCTTCAGGACAGAAATCCTAATCCCCTTCACTTGTAAGGTCTACAGCCAGACCACATATACTGAAAGCACATGCGCTCAATCAGTATACTTTTTGAAAACACAAACAAGTATAAAATTAATAAATTACACATAAAAGCAAATAAATTAATAGTTAATACAAAAGCTGATATGCCACCATCTGAAATATGACTGGACATGAGAAAGTTATAAAAAATTGTGTTAGCTTAGCTGAATAGTGTTTAGGTAAAGGAAAAAAATAATCAGAAAGTAATTCATATTACAACTATATTACATATGTCTTCAATGTTAAATTGCAGAAATTGCAAGTAGAAGCTACCTGATAAAAGATACCAGAGAGTTAATTTAATTATAGATATGTACTCAGGAATGGTATGTACTCAGGAATGGATGACCCACTGTAGTGCACATATTTATTTATTTTTAGGCAATAGCATTGTAAGGCATTCCTATTGTGGAATGTGTACCTACTACATATCATATTATATTGTACATATACCTAGTATTGAACATGTGTGGAATAATAATGATATGCCCCATTTGGTATGTAGCTCACAAGACATCTGCAACAGCTGGAAAGGCCGCAGAAATACCTCACTAAAAGAATCACAGGCCTAAAGCAGATCCCCTATGCTGACTGTCTAAAATAACTCCACCTATACTCTGTGGCATATCGTCTACTCAGAGGTGATCTCTGCTTAACATACAAGGCCATGTCAAACCCTGAGCTGTTGGACATGCTCCACTTAAAGAAATCCCTCAGAGCCACATGCTCCAGGGATCTAAACGTTGTCATCACAATAAACAAAACATGCTGGAGGGATAGGTTCCTGACCCAGAGACTCCCCATACTCTGGAACAGACTGCCCATAAATGTCAAGCAGAGTGCCTCCTTGTCCCTCTTCAAAAGGAACCTTGATGATTGGATGGGAGATAGGAAATTCACCTCGGGGGTCACGTCAGTTGCCCTGCTAGACAGGGGTCCAGGGAAGTAAATATTGTGAGAAGAAATATTTTCAGGGAATTGTTATGGCTAGGCTTGTATAGGCCCTAGGGCCGATAGCCTAGTACCAACCTATAAACCTATGAACCTATGAATAGAAGTATGAGGGGATTTATAAGTGATAATATTGAATACCAGTATCCTAAGTTATGTCAAATGGCGGTCACAGATCTAGTATATGTAAGTCCAGATTTTCAGCCATTCTGACTTGGTATTTTAGCATTAGATGTTTCAGGTGCTGACATTTCAAACGGTTACCAGTATAATCCTTTGGTCTAGAATAGCATCTTCATGAAGCATTGTGATTCAAGTTCTGCAGATGTATATACAACAAGAGTCAGTTTCACTCTCAAACTGTAGTACATTCCCACAGTATCACAGGTACATTTTTAATAGAATTTCTCACACTTCTTTTAAATATTTCATTTTTACTAAAAAGGTAAGTGCATTGCCTTATTTTCCTGTTTTTGTGAGCTTATATTGTTGATTGCACTTGTGGGCTAAAGTATTGCTTAAAAGTAACAAACAGGCTAATACACTCAAGTGTACCAGCCTTTGATAGCAATTTAGTCGAAAACAAAGCATTTACTGCATTTTTTCCTGTCTGTTTAAAAAAAACAAAAAAAAAAAAATATTTCTCCTTTCCTAAACTTTCCTAGCTAGTTGTTCCAGTGATCAGATCTTGCTGATCCCTGGGCTTTGTATTTGGTTTCTGTGTTCCTCCATTTTCTTGTGTGGCCAGAGGTAGTTTCTTTACTCACCAGTGGGAGTGGGGAGTACTGAGCTGCTTGTTTGTCCTCAGAGGAGTGGTTAGAAGCAGCAACTGGTAATTCGTTGGCCATTTTGGGTCATTTCCTGTTTTTTCCAGCCCCCTGCTATAAAGCACGCGTTAGCGCGCTTTAGCGCGGAGCTGCTACCGTTGCACACTCGGGCAGCACCGGTTAAGCAGATTTTAACTATTAGGGCTACCTAAAGTCCACTCTTCAAATTTTCCCTTAAAACTACCTTCCTCAAAGTATACTACTGTTCTATTTAGTGTACCCTACAACTATAAATTATCTCTACTTGACTCCCAAGTAGACTGTTCTCTATCTGTATAGCTAAGCACTTGCTCCTACAGTACTTATCACCTCGATACAGCACTCTTGTTATAGAAAGTACCCCAAAAAAGCAAACCCCATTTCTTGGTCACCCACATCCCCCAGAACCTTTTTTTAAGTTTTTCTGTCTATTCCTTCTAGCATGTCGAGGGATCAGTTGCTAATGTCCTCTCCTGCTCAGCTGGTGAACCTGGGATTATTGAGGCAATGTTACAATTGCCTCATGTACACAGACAACCCTCTCCTCCTCCCACAAAACACAAATACATGCGAGAGATGCAACTATACGGCCAAACTGGAGGCTGAGCTCTCTCAACATAGGACTGGCAAGACCAGACAGGAGGAGAAGGTAACCACACACACTATAGACCCAGTCTCACATAATACCATCACAACCTCAAATCATACACATAAACACACAAAGACATACTCGGAGGCTCTGATCAAAAATCTACCAAAACAGCAGAGGCCACCAAAGCAGACACCCAAACAACTACCACCTCAGAACACAACACCTGCAACACATAGACCACGCAGTCAGAGTGTCAAGCAGTCACAGCCCTTAAGGCCAAACACAATGCCAGACACACTAGTCATTGGTGACTCCATAGTCAGACACACTGACGCCCCGCCACCAGACTGAGTAAGGAGAAGGTCACAGTAAGCTGCCTGTCGGGCGCTAGAATCCGCCACATAACGCAAGCACTCAGGTCTCTCAACAGCAGGTACAAGTACGACTCTGTCATTGTCCACGCTGGTGTGAACGACCTGAGACGTACCTCCTTGGACTACATGAAAAGAGACATAGAGGAGCTCTCTGATTATGTAGCCCAGGCAGGTATGACCCTGACCTTGAGCAGTATCCTACTTTCACCAAGAATGATGCCACAATACAGAGATAAGATGATCAGCTTTAACAATTGGCTTAAACTCTGGTGTCATTCAAAGGGGATCCAATGTCTGTCTGCCTGGGATGACATGCTGGACAAGCCACGCTGCTTCGCAAGGGACGGCTTGCACCTGTCACCCCTGGGATTCCGGATTTTGGCAAAGGCTCTTGCCACCCCCATAGTGCCTTTTTTAGGCAAGGCTCAAATTCTAAACCTACCACCCTAGAACAAAACAAAGAAAAAAACTAAGGGTAATGCTGCTCAATGCCAGAAGTCTCAACCTCAAGATGCACGCACTCGAGGCCCTTCTCAGTATGGAGAACATCGATGTCTATGCTGTGACAGAATCCTGGTTCAAGGCTCCTGAGAGCACCCCAGCACTATCAGGTTTTACCTCATATCATGCGTTCCGGCCCCAAAACCCGGACAATACCAAGAAAGGAGGAGGGGTATCCATATTCATCAAGGACACCCACACCTCAAGATTGGTGGCATCGCACGATGCATCGGAAACCATCCAGGTGCAATTAACCATAGGCAAGACTGCTCTGCAGTTTGTAGCATGTTACAGGCCACCCTCGCAAACTCAGAAACCTCATATGGTCTTCCTGAAAACACTGGAGGGGATAAATGTATCTCCGAACACCATAATACTAGGTGACTTCAACTACCCTAATATAGACTGGGAACACTACTCAAGCCCAAACACTCTAGCCCAAAAGTTCCTGGAATTCATAAACTCAAATGCCATAGAACAACTAGTCACCATCCCCACAAGAGGAGAAAACATACTTGATCTCATCATCATGAACATGGGAGCACAATGTTCAACGCCGGAAGTATACCCCTCACTGGTGAGATCTGATCACAAACTAATCTCGCTGGAGGTCCTCATCCCGCCCCCACCCGAAATGAAAAAGACCACAGTAAAGAACTTCTCGAAAGCCGACTTCACACTTCTAAAGACTAGTGTGGTCTCCTTTAAGGCCCCTGAGCCGGCGGTTAACATTACTCAAACCGCTGAATCACTTACAAACGCCTTCTACCAGCACCTGCAGGGCTGCATGGATCAGGCAATCCCAAGCAAAACAAAGACTCTTTGTACCAAAGGCAAGCGTCCAGTCTGGTGGACCCCAGCCATAAACATACTCTACAACAAAAGGAGGAAGCTACTACAAGATAGAGCAAAATCCTTAAAAGGTAAGACACTGCTGATCACTATAAGTAAAAAGCTAAGAGCGCTCATAAAATCATCCAAAGCTAATTTTGAGAAAAAAATAGCTAAGGACTCTAAAAATAACCATAAGGCATTCTTTAGCTATGTCAGAAACCTAGGAGGAAACTCCCAGATATGCTCAGAATTAGTTCAAAATGATGTGAAGATTACTGATCCTACAGACATTGCCAACATACTGGCTGACAGGTTCAGTGCAAACTTCTCCCCTCCCTCACCCCCTAAAGGAGAGATATCTATACCAAATGATTGTAGCCCCCCAAACATCTCTAACACCCAGGTGAGAACTGCTCTCTCCAAGGCAAAGAACACAGCATCCATGGGACCTGATGGTGTCCCCGGCTGTGTGCTCCATGAACTCAACGAGGAATTAAACCCACAGTTAGGACAGCTGTTTAATCTTAGTCTCACCTCCGGATACGCACTCCAGGAGTGGCGCAGCGACTGTGGTCCCACTCCACAAAGGCGGTGCCTCCACCGACCCTGGAAATTACCATCCCATTAGCTTGACAAGCCTTATCTGCAAAGCCATGGAGAGGATCATAATGGATCTCATAAATAAAGACATAGGGAATTTGCAGACTTTGGATCCAACCCAGTTTGGCTTTGTCAAAGGCAGATCATGCCTTTTAAACTTGGTTGACTTTTTCAAACAGTCACCAAGGCCATTGACGAGGAAAGGCAGTCCATACAGCCTACCTAGACCTGGCGAAGGCTTTCGATACAATACCTCACTCGGGTATCATTGAAAAACTCATCAACTTAAAAGTAAACCCATACATTACAAGATGGGTTGCAAACTGGCTGAGTGACAGAACCCACAGGGTCAGAGTTGCTGGCGCCATGTCAGACTCAAAGCCTGTCACAAGTGGTGTCCCACAGGGCTCAGTCCTGGGCCCACTCTTGTTTGGCATCTACTTTTCTGAAGTACAAGCAAACACAGGAGGGTTATGGCTGACAAAGTTTGCAGATGACTGCAAACTGGGCCGTAGTTGAAAACACATCCGACACAGATATCCTTCAGAAGGGCCTCACAGAAACGGATAACTGGTGCCAGAGCCATGGCCTAAAGTTAAATGCCAAGAAATGCATAATCATACCCTTCGGGAAAAATAAGGTTACCCCTAGCTACCATATAGGTGGCAATCCCCTGAACACAGAAGAAGTTATTAGGGACCTGGGAACCCAGGTTGACAGTAGCCTTTCATTCGACACTCATATTGCTAAAGTAGTCAGGAAGACCTTCTACATTGCCCACCTTATCATGAAGGGATTCACATCTAGATCAAGGGAAGTCATAGTCTCCCTTTACTCATCACTCATCAGACCAATGATCGAGTACAATGCCCCATTCAGAATGTATCTGACCCGACACTTGCAGCAGCTGGAGAGGCCACAAAAGTTCCTCACCAAAAGGATAAAGGGTCTCAAAAATCTGTCTTATGCTGCCCGACTGAAAGAACTCCAGTTATATTCAGTTGCTTACCGCTTGCTCAGAGGTGACCTATGCCTGACATACAAGGCCATGTCAAACCCAGATTTGATGAACATGCTTCATCTCAAAAAATCTAGATCCCTCAGAGCCACAAGGGCAGGAGACTTAAACCTCGACACGGTTATTAATAGGACGTGCTGGAGGGATAGATTCATCACCCAAAGACTCCCTATGCTGTGGAACAAAATCCCAGCTTATGTGAGGCAGAGCACCTCGCTGGCCTTGTTCAAGAGGAATCTTGACCAATGGATGGGAGATCGCAGATACACCCCAGGGGTTACCTCAGTGTCACTGCTCGACAGAGGCACAGCAAAATAATGGGCATAGTTTCTCCAAACCAAAGGGGTGGCGTAAGCCACAAAACTATGGGCTAGGCTTATAAATGCCCTCGGGCAGATAGCCTAGTATGAACCTATGAACCTATGAACTTTTTTTACTTTTATCTTCTAAATAAGTTCTTACATTATCTTAATTTAATTTAGCTTTGCTACAGCGTAATTCATTTCTTCTGCATTTCCTTCTTAAGAAGCAGTTTATTACTCCTCTTCAGATATCTCCTTCTTCCTTGACTCAAATGTGCTTTCAAAACAGACCTTTAAGTAATTAATATTTAGACAAAAGACGCATTTCACTTTACAGTTACCCAGTTTCTTGTTTTGGAATTATCTGCCTTTTTGAAAACATGGTAAAAGATTTTTTTCCATATCTACCTGTTACCTCTTTGCCCAGGCAGACAAACCTGAATTTTAACTGTCAGTTCAGTCCCTGTGTCTACATGATGCTCTACCAGTAAGAGATACACTGGCTTTATATCCTACCTTGCCAACCTTCTATCACTGATAACATGTTTTGCAGTACCCTGTCACATCTTCTGCAGGGCCTAACCTGTGTACATCTCATACCCTTCTATCACTGATAACAAGTTTTGCAGTACCCTGTCGCATCTTATTCAGTGCCTAGCCTGTGTACACCTCATGTTCTTCTATCACTGATACGTTTTGCAGTACCCTGGAACATCTTCTGCAGTGCCTAGCCTGTGTACACATAATGTCCTTCTATCACTGATGACAAGTTTTGCAGTACCCTGTCACATCTTCTGCAGTGCCTAGCCTGTGTACACCTCATGCCTAATTGCCCATGAAAAGGAATATCGTGGGCTGTGCTAAAATTGCCCATTGGTAGACTCCTGGTTCTTCTACCAACTGTACAAGTTCTGCCTCTAAACCCCTGCAGGAGACCACTTACTATACAATAGCCACTGGTTCCAGAATAGTATCTGGTTCTGGAATCCAGATGCATTATACCTTTGAGGATTATGCACTCCCTTGGCTACTTCCATCAAGTTTTCTAAAGTTGAATCTGACAACTGTGCCTGTTTCATCTCTTTCTTTGTGATCCATCCCAGTTCTGCAGATAATTGGAATTCCAGTAGTTTTGACACTTTAGCTCAGACTTAGAGGTACTGCTAGTCTGCTACCAACTATTTCTTCCCCTGAAGTAGCTCCTTCCAGATTAATTCCAACACCTTTTGACAGATGTGGCTCAGATTTAGACTTCCTGCTGCTACATAGATTTTTCTCTGGATAAGTAAGATCACCAGCTTGCATTGGGAGAGAGAGCACTGGCTGGCTGGTCCCCTCACCCACCATCACTACTTTACCCACATAATTGTCTTCATGCCGGCTACATGTAATTGCATGAACATACCATAATGTGTCATCAAAGCTACTATCTCCTTGAAATATCTGCTGGGAAAAAAATCACCTGTTTATTTTCCTGCCCCTCCTTTCCAGTTGATATGAAAACTGAAAAATGGAAAAGGAAAAGGTGCCTGTTCTGTGGCCCTAACTGAAGTACACCACCAAGGCAAGAAATAAACTCTACACTAGACACCTGCATTGCATAACAATGCATTATTTATTTACTTCATTACAACCTTGATATGTACTCATGCTAGTTCATAGATTAGTACTAGACAAACTGGCTTTGTGGACTATTTTTAAGCCTAGCCAATAATCCCATGTAAGAATCAAACCCTGCATCTTTGGTTTATAAGGCAAATACCTTAGCCATTGTGCCAAGCTCCCACCCACTCTTTGTCTGTGCAAACTGCAGTGATGGTTTACACTAGTACCTTGTTGCCTAGATAGCAATTATCATTTTTCACATTTCTTTCAGCAGTGTCACACTTCTGGCCTGTTAACCAAATTCTGAGATACTCAGACAAAGAACATAGTGCTTTGTGTCTTATCCTGAGGTCTTTCAAGATCTCAAAAGTAGTAACTTAGTTGTCAGGGTAGTGTCTAAGGTTAACAGAGTCTAGGCTGAAGATCTGGAAATTGACTGCAGTGAAAACACAAGCTTTCAAGGAAATATTCAGGGCTCTATCACCTTCGGTAGAACAGGAGATAGGTGGAGATGAATTGCAGCATCTCAAACCAGCATGTGTGAACAGTATTAATTGATTTATTTTTGTTTACCAGGGTAGAGCAATGATCAAATTTTACCCTTTGAGGCCTCAGCCAGGGTTACATACCTAATAACAACAGTAAAGTAAGATTAAATGTATAACTAAATTCTACAGTATGGTGACCAAATATAACATAGATGTGAAAAAATAAATGTAGATATTTACAAGAATATTTACAAAGAAGTAGGATCAGATGTATACAATGCATAGTACAGCTATTACTAGGTAAGGAAATGTGGTTCAGCCAAAAGAATGGACATATTGTATACAAGTAAGGAGGGCAATGTTATCGATGAGAAGAACAGAAACTGTAGAATAGTAAAAGCTGCAAGAAGACAGATAATAACAGAAGAAGTGGATCTTACATCTATAATAAGGAATGGAGAGAGCAGATGGGAAGCAGTGAGTATGAGTTTATATGTTGGAGAGATTAGGAGATTAAGCAGGCAAGGTTTACTGTGATAAATGCAACAATTAAACCATGGGAGTTAGGTCATGTGTCCTATGTTCTGACATGTGCAGTTATATTTTTCAGTTAGGAATTGTTTGAAGTGACATCTGAATTGTTTAGAGTCTCTGATTTCTATAAGATCATGTGTCAATGATTCCTACAGTTTAGCAGAAATAACAAAGAAACTGTGGTCAGTGGAATGATGTTTTGTGTATTGAATTATATCAGTAGGGCCATTAGTAGATTGGTTTCTCAGGTTACAGTGTGGGTGTGATGTGGTTAGTCTCATAATAAGGGCAGGGTTGTGTGTCCAGAGGTGTGTTTCTTGGTATAGGACTTTGAAGAGAAGTGAGCCAAGAAGGATGTTGCATCTTCTTTGAATGGGAATCCAATTAGCCGTTTCCAATGTTTTGCACTGACATTCATGCTGAGGGTAATCAGTGATGAAATGACAGATTTTATTCGAAAGACATTCTGAAGTGGTAGTACTTTTTTGTAAGGCAGCGGTGAATAGCGGTATGTTCTAGTTGTGCAAGCAGGACACCTTTGTCTAAGGCTGCTCTAGCATGTCATGAGAGGAAACAAAATCTCTTTTGTGCCCAGAATAGGAAGCTATTGGCTTTGGATCTATCTCTCTGAACATGCTCTTGGAGGTTGAGAGATTGGTCAAGTCAAATACCAAAGTATCTTAACGATGTGATGGATTTAATTAGGTTGCTGTCTAGGGCTTTGATATGCACAGGCCTAGTAGCTTTAGTGAGTCTTTTATTTATGCCAAGCAGCATCAACTTGTTTTTTTAATGGCTGAGAAGTAGTTTTTTTAGAACAAAGCAAATTGTTTATTTGTAGAAGGTCAGCTTAAAGCTGATTTGGATGATGTTGTGACAAGGGTTGGATCTATAAATAACCATGTCATTAGTATGCGGAAATGAGTTGTAAATGAACTAGGTCAACAGGCAGTTTATTTATAAAAACTGAGAATAGTATTGGTCCAGTAATTGAACCCTGAGGAACCCCTGAATGTGAAAAGGCTATATCTAATAAGGTTGGCCCAGTTTTAACTGTGCAAATCTGGTTGGTTAGTACATGTTTTAACCATTGGGTAGATTCAGAGCTTACACCAATATCTTTTAAGTGGGATAATAAGATGGAGTCATCAACCAGGCCAAAGGCCAATGTAAGGTCAATGAATACTGCCCCAGTGATATTACCTTTATCCAGACTAGTGAGATGTCATCAGTGAGTGTTCAGAGAGCAGTCGTGGTACCTCTATCTGTCCAAAAGCCATGCTATTTCTGAAATATTAAGTGTTTTTTGTCAAGGTAAATGGTGATTTGATTGTAATTTATTTTTGTAGGATATTATGAAGGATGGGAAGTATGGAACAGACAGGCTGAGGAAGATTAGTAATCTTTTGGTACAGATCTGACAAAGACGGATTTCCAGATATTTGGCATGGTATTGGTTGTGAGGCTAAGAATATAGATACATTTTAGTGGAGTGACTATGAAATCTCTACAGTGGTAGAAAATCTAAGGGCAGAGGTCATCAGGACCAGAAGGAGAGTCTAAAGGAATCAGATCTAGTAGAGGAGCAATTTGTTTGCTTGTGATTTTGAAGATGTGTAGAAAGGTAGGCTATATTCTGGGATATTTAAATGAATTTGTGTGGAAGTGGATGCTGTGTTCTGCTGTGTGGAAACACTGCACTATATAACAGATATGTAAACAAGATGAGTATGCAAATAAGGTACAGAAGGAAAGTTGAAATCCAAGAAGTTATCAAAAGAAAGAGGAGTACAGGAAAAGGCAGAAGATAGAAAAGACAGACTAGGCTAAGAAGGGATACTGGTTATCAAAAAAGAAGCTGAGAACAGCTGCAAAAACAAAAAACAAAGCTTCATAGGCACTCTGCCACCTTCTGTAAAGTGACTGTGTAGCTTCTGCTACATCATCAAAGGCACTAAACTATTTGATAACTGAAAGTTTGACAAATGGTTCTACTCAAATAGTGAATGAGGCAACTAAAGGAACTAACTTATTGGATGTTGTTTGGGTCTGTAAGAGATTAAATCTGGATGGTTGTAATATTGGTCTTGACTTTGGAAGCTCTGACAACGTAACTGCAAATTGGTTAAGGATTATGAAATACTGAACAAATGTTATCAATCGGTCTTTGAGTTGATTAAGGAGGCTTTTGAAACTTGGGATTGGTATACTAGTTTTGAAAATAAAGATATAAGTGAGAACTGGGATGGAGTTTACAATTTTGTTAATAATTTTATAGACTATCATGTCCCAGTTAGAGTGAAAACACCCTGTAAGGGTAACAGACATCCCTGGTGGAGTATGAAATTATCTAATCTAAGAAGAAAAAAGATAAGTTTGTGGAGATGATACAAGATTCTCATTTGGTTTCAAACTAGAAAAAATGCAACAAATCCAGAAAAAATGTACCTCATGACTATTAAAGAGTTGGATGTAATTATTAGGTATATTTAACAGCTAATCTGAAGCATAATAACAAGGGTTTATTTAAACATTTAAGACATTATAGTAGAGGATTCTTCTAGTATAGCATTAAAAGATGAGTCTCAAACAATCACTGACTCAATTGTATTTGTGAATGTATTTGCAAATGGTTTGCTTAGTAATTAAACCCAAGGGATCCTGGAAAATGATTTAACTATACTAGTTTGAGGTAATTGACACAATATAAATGAGGAAGTGATAAAGGAAGCCTTATCTAAAATAAATCAAAATTCAGGACCTAATGGTCTTAATGGACATTTCTTAAAAAAATATCTGAAAAGCTGATTCCCTGTTTAATTATTTGTTTCAAAAATCATTCAAGGAAGCATTTTTCCTTATCAATGGGAAGGAAGCTATAATAGTTCCCATTTTAAAAGTAAACCTGGATATCCATCCAGCCAGCCACAACCTCTTTTCCCTATTTTTGCAAATGGAGTCAGGGTGTCACTTCAAGAGTGACAATCATTTACAGCCAAGGTTTACACTAGTGGGTGGATAGGTCTACTGCTGTGGTTCTTCCACACTCACATGCATACTCATACTTATAGCCAATTTAGAGTGTCCAATCCATCTACTGGATGTCTTTTGGAATGTGGGAGAAAACTGGAGTACCTGGTGGAAACCCACACAAACAGAGGGAAAACATGCAGACCCCATGCAAAAGGCACTCTAGCAGAGAATCGAACCAGGGAATCTCTTGCTCTAACGCAACAATGGTATCCATTGTGCACCCTACCCAATGCCATTTCTAAAAATGGGAATAAGGGGTAGTGGATGGATGGATGGATGCATGGATGGATGGATGGATGGATGGATAGATGGAAGGATGGATGGATATCCTGTTTTTTGAGTCATTGATTGTTTGAAACTCATATGGCAGGCAAACTATCAACCTATTGGTTTGACTTACATATTGGGTAAGTGCTTTCAGAGAACAGTGTGGCTGTCCTGTAAATAAATTCTGGACTTTAGCTCTGATATAAAAGGAGTTGAGGATGGATGGATGGATAGATACATCAGCATGAGTTCTTATCAGGGAAATCATGTGTCACTAATTTGATAAGTTTTATGAGCAGATTGTTAGCTCATTAGATAACTCAGTAGCCAATGATGTTGTGTTTTTGGATCTGGCTTAGTCTTTTGATTCCATCTACCATGAAACATTTAGAAGGACTTTAATTTGAACCAATAGCCATTTAGCTTCATAGCCAGAGTTATCTAAATGGCTACTGGGTAGAACCTACAGAGTGAGATTTAAAAATTCCTACTTAAAACATAGATTGATTGCCAGGGGAGTGCCTCAGAGTTTGGACTAGTGGTCTTTCTCATTTAGTCATGTGATGTCATAATGTCCAAAATCTAACTCAGTATGGCTAACTAAGTTTTCTGACAATATTGAGACAGGGCAGGCAGTAACTAATACTAGTAATTGGTATCTGTTGCAATCTTGCTTGTATAACCTGTATGAAAGTATAACAACCAAAGTTATGAGATTTAACAATGGTATATGTACCGTTTTACATTTTGGGCATAATAATAATAATCAATATTCTTACTGCCTGGATATTCAGATTTGTGTTTCTTCTGAGGTAATGACAGACAAACATTATTAGGAAATGTCACTGTCTTTATCGGAATGTATTTCAATGTAACAGCTGAGATAGTCAGGTATTATTAAAGATCTAGTTATCAAGTATAAGACCTATTACTGAGTATGGAGGGCCTTTATGTGTGTGATGCCCCATCACTGGCCCAGTAATCAAGGAGCCTCAATCCTCACCACTGACAACAGTGGAGGAGGTACACACTGGGAGGATAACAAGTACGCACACAGTAAAGTGCAATTTCCCTTAAGAGCACACTGAGATCACAGTCAGTCTGGGGCTGGTTTTTCCCTATTTCTCCAGATCGCCAATAAGGCTCCCCACCGGCACAGCTACAGAGTTGAGATCTCAGCTGAGTGGCTAAGCCAAGACCTTTAGCACCCTCTCTGTCCAACGAGTGATTTGTGTCCCTGCGCAAGTAGCTGACACAGACACACACACATACACACACACACACACACACACACACACACACACACACACACACACACACACACACACACACACACATACTCACACACTCTCTGAGGTCTGATTTACACACACACACACACACACATGGGAAAGGCTGGCATAGGTTTACAAGCTATGCCCCCTTCTGCCCAGACTATAAGGTAGTTTTCACTGCCACCAGCCACTACTTATCAGCTAATTTTAGGCCCTTAGCAAAGGATGATCAATCTTACTGTGTAATGTTTCTATTAATCCAAATGGTAGTTTGACAAAGAGCAAGGCTATTAGGAGTGGCCTGCACAGTGTCACCAAATAGATATGCAAGTACTCAAAGAGCTTAAATATCTCTAGACAGACCAGCCACAACTGAAAGGTTTAAATATGTTTAATTATAAATAATAAATGGACAAGAAAATACTCAGTAAATAATCAGAGATACTCCAGAGTTCAAAGTCACAGGAAATATTTAAAACAACATTGCAGGACAGTCTCAAATAAATAAAGAAAAACATCTAAATTAAGCTCAGCTATATTCGTGACTATATCTAAAAGAAATTACTGTATCCTCGTTAACTTACTTACAGAGCAGGCAGATATGGTGAGTGGGTTTTCAGCCTGATGTTGTCAGGTCAAAGACAAATACAGAATGCACGGTCTCTCTCTCTTTCTCTCTCTCTGAGAGTTCTTAAATTAATATTTTAAATATTACTGCTGGGGTAGCTGACAGTATGACATCACTTCTTGTCATCTATCAGTTCACACGCTCAGAACCATTGATTTTAGCATCTACCTTCAAAAGCACGTAGACCTTAGATCTTTTGGCAAATGGTGGAAGTCATAAAATAATTTATATTCCTCCACATTTATAGACAGTACAAAAAACTTCTTGTTCTAGACATTATGTCAGTGAAACTGAAAGATAACATCTCTTTTATCATGTGGTTATAAAGTAGTTTAAGTTTTCACTTATTCTTCGGAAGTTAACTTGTGTTTCACTCCCCATTGTTAAAATACATATACGTCTAAACAGTTACAATAGTGTATGTACATTTCTGCTCAGTAATTTATAAAAATATCTCTTCCGCACTTATGTCTGCACAATATGACATACAGTTCTAATACACTCGTAACACAAGCAATTGCATCATTCTGATATTCATAAATGGCACACAACCACTTACAAAATCCCAAATAACTGGGCTGGCAGTATCTCCTTCTGTCACACTTCTATATAAATCATATTAATATTCAAATGACATCTAATTATGTATTAAATTCCAGACAGCTGGGCTGGTAATATCTCCTTTTTCTACACTCCCCCCCAAAGTCTCAAGCTAGTTTTTCAAGTGAACCTTGAGAAACATTGCTTGAGAGGGTCGGGCCTACCTGGGAATACCTTATCCCATTCCCTGTCTAGAGATTCCAGCTGCCTTTGCATTATTGACCCTAGTACAGTGCTGTACTGTCCTATCATATGCCTGCAACCATAGGCTCTACCATAGTAATTTGGGATTTGGCTGGTTGGTTCCCTGTAGCCATAGATCCCCCTCAGAATCCTCCTGCTTGTTACTGCAAATATTTAGCACCAGGGCCACCCTATCATAGTAAGGTTTCATCATGTTCACATGGTGCAGTTTGTGCCCCTGCCTGCTGCCTAGCAGTTTTACCATGTAGTTAACATCACTGACCTTCCTTACCACCCTGAAGGTTCCTTCCCAAGCTGCCTGCAGCTTGTTGTGTCTGACATGAGTGAGAACCATTACCTACTGCCCTACAGCATACTCTGTTGCTTGAGCATTCCTGTCATACCAGACCATTTTCTGCTGTTGGGCTTCTGCCAGGTTCTCCTGCACCAAGCCCATGAGTTCCCTGAGCCTTGTCCTGAGGTTTACTACTTATGCCACAACAGACTTCTTGTGGGATTCACATTCACCCTACCACTCATCTCAAATCAAATCTAGAGGTCCCCTCACCATATCCCCATACAGCAACTCAAAGGATGAAAAACCTGTGGATTCCTGGGGCACCAACCTATAAGCAAACAATAGATGGGGCAAATATTCATCCCACTCCCTCTTAAATTGGTCTGCAAATGCCCATAGCATGGTCTTTAGTGTCGAATTTAACCTCTCCACCAGGCCATTAGTCTGCGGATGGTAGGGGTGGTCTTTGGGTGCTTCATCCCCCCCAGTGCTCCCACAGACAAGCCAGCAAGTCTAAAATTAAATTGGCACTTCTGTCAGTCAGTATTTCTTTTGGGAAACTTACCCTGCTGAAAATCTCTAACAAATAATTTGCCACTTTTTCTGCCTCAATGCAGGACAGAGCCATCGTTTCAGGGTATCTGGTAGCATAATCTACTACCACTAGGATATTGTTTTTCCCTGTGGAGTTTCAGGTGCTCAGAGGTCCCACAATATCTATAGCTACCTTCTGAAATGGCTCCTCAGTCACAGGCAAAGGCATCAGAGGAGCCTTGACCTTGTTACTGCCTTGTCTACGTTTTTGGCACTGTTCACAGGTCCTGCAGTACCCTGTTACATCTCTGGAAATCTCAGGCCAATAATATTTCTGCATAATACATCTCTTTGTACGCTTTATGCCCATATGACCTGCAAAGGGAATGTCATGGGCTATAGCTAGAAGTGCCAGACACAACCAACTGCTGTATTCTGTCACCCTGTAGCCCTCCCTCAAGGGTCGACTCTCTATACAGTAACCCTTTGTTCCAGTGTACAGATTTCCATTTCTATTGACAATCATGTGCCTCACTAGCTACCTCACTCAAGCCTTGTAATGTACAGTCTGAGATCTGAGGCTGTCCAAGCTCCCTCTTTGTAAGCCTTCTCAGCTCTCCTTCCACAGAAAATCTGATATTCTCTGACAGCGGTGCCTCACTATCAGCCTGGGTACTACTACTCATCGCTGCCCTTGTAGTCACTCTGTCCAAGGGAACATCAGTACCCACAAGCAGCTGTGACTCACCTTCAGTCTCACTGCTACAGGTAGCTCCCTCCCAGAAGTAACAACCACACCAGATCTGGCTTCAAGTCTGCTGTCTGTCTGGGTCCCCCAGGCTACCAGACCTGCATGCTTGTCTCCAAGCCTGACTGTGTGTCACTGCACGCACACAAGATACTTCATTATCAAAATAATTCCCTATCAGAACATCTGTGGGAATATTCTCAAACACACTTACTTGCTGGTTTCCTTTTACACCCTCCCAGTCAAAGTGAACCCTAGCCAAAGGTATTTGGAATGGGAAACTTCCTAATGTTCTGATTTGAGTAGACTGCCCAAGCAAGTAGTTCTCCTCTTTAACCACTGAAGGCTTCACAATGGTTAAATCAGAGGCTGTGTCACTCTTAGCCGTGGCCTCTTTTCCATCTACTAAGATAGGATATAAACTCTTGTGGTAGTTTGGTACCCTTGTTGTCTTCAGACAACTTACTGATGGCATTCCATCATTCCCACTTACTGGCTCTCCCACCTTTTGTTTCCCACCTTGCCACTGTGGACATCTATATGCTACATGGCCTCACTGGTTGCATTTAAAAAAGTTATTCCTTGGTCCTGGACATGTACCTGGACTAGTGGCTTTCCCTGCTACTGTTGGACTCTGTTAGGGTGGTCTTGGCTGCCCACCATGGATTCCCTTAAACCCATGAGCAGCACTGGGTATCCCTTTCCTGTGCAATGATTCCCTGCTTGCTAGGTATCGGTCTCCCTTTTTCCCCAACTCATCTGTGGTATTGGATTGCCTATCTTCCAACCAGATTCTCATGTCCTCAGGCAAAGTGCTAAGGGCTTTTTCCCTTCAAAAGTGGTGATCTGACACCCACTCACCCATCTATTAAAATAAGTGCTTAACTCAGCAATGTATTCACACACCTTTTCATCTGCCTTGCGTCTATGCTCACAAAACTTTTTTCTATAAGCTTCAGGTGTTAATTTAAAACACTCTAACAGACAATTTTTAACATTATTATGATTTAAGCAATCAGTAGCAGGCAATTTAAAAATAGCAGTTACAGCTTTACCATGGAGTAAGGGGGTCAGGAACCATACCCAGAGCCCTTGGTCAACATTATACTCTTTACATACCCTTTCAAATATATGAATAAAACTGTCAAAATTATCACCCTCTGTAAATTGTGGAATAAATTTACTGACCTTTGTGGCTTCTGTTCCTCCATTCCCCATTACCTCCATGACCCTGATGATGAGTCAGCATCTCCTTCTCATTTTGCCTCTGCCTCTCATTCTCCTCACCTTCCAGACATTGCAGTTTCTCATTTTCCTCAGCCTGCAGACATCTCAGTCTCTCTGCTGCTTTTATTTCCAAATGTTTGGCCTCCAGTGCAAGTCCCTTTAACTCTAGACAGATTTTAAGTCCTCTCTGGAAAGGCTGAACTGTCCATTTTCTGAGAGTTGTACATCTCTAAGGCCAGCCTGGTTGTCCACCTGTTTGCTTGTCTGTGATGCAACTGTTGCTAAGGCTGCAATCATCTCTGCTTTAGTCAGGTTGGCATACCCAAGTCCTTTGGCTTGGCACATCTAGGCCAACTGGCTCCTTGTCAACTTGCCATACTCATCTGCTGACATCCTTGCCTGCTCTCCCTGACTAACTAAACTAACAAAAATAAAACTATTGAGATATGAAGCTCTGAATGTGTGGCTGATTGAGAGTATAAACATCTTTTTCAGTGACCACTGTTTACAGGCTACAGGATTTCAATATCCACACCACTGAATCCTAATATGTGGGTATCCAACCACTGCTGAACAATTAATATTATCCCCTGACCACTGTCCGGTAATCAAGAAGCCTCAATCCTCATCACTGGCAACAGTGGGGGACGGACACACTGGAAGGATGACTAGTACACACATAGTAAAGTTCAATTTCCCTTAAGAGCACACAGAGATCAGAGTCAGTCTGGGGCTGGTTTCTCCCTCTTTCTCCAGATCCCCAATAAGACTCCTCACTGGCATAGCTATAGAGTTGAGATCTCAGCTGAGTGGCCAAGCCAAGACCTCCAGCACCCTCTCTGTCCAACCAGTGCTTCACATCACTGCCCAAGTAGCTGACACACACACACTTTGATGTTTGATGTATACACACACACTCAAACACACACACACACACACACACACACACACACACACACACAAACAAACACACACCAACCACACACACACACCTGGAAAAGGATGGCACAGGTTTACTAGCTTTGCCCCCTTCTGCCCAGACTATAAGGTAGTTTTCACTGCCACCAGCCACTACTTCTCAGCTACTTTAGGGCCCTTAACAATGGGTGCCCAATCTTACTGTGTAATGTTACTAGTAATCCAAATGGTAGTTTGACCAAGAGTAAGGCTATTAGGAGTGGCCTGCACAGTGTCACCAAATAGATATACAAGTACGCTAAGAGCTTAAATATCTCTAGATAGATCAGACACAATTGAAAGGTTTAAATATATTTAATACTAAATAATAAAAGAACAAGGAAATAGTAAATAATCACAGTTACTTCAGAGTTCAAAATCACAGGAAATATTTAAAACAACATTGCAGGACAGTCTCAAATAAATAAAGAAAACAATCTAAATTTAGCTCAGCTATATTCGTGACTATATCTAAAAGAAATGACTGTATCCTAGTTAACTTACTTACAAATCAGGCAGATGTGGTGAGTGGATTTTCCAGCTAATGTTGTCAGGTCAAAAACAAATACAGAATGCATGGTCTCGCTCTCTCTCAGAGAGTTCTTAAATTATTATTTCAAACAGTACTACTGTGGTAGCAGGCAGTATGACATCACTTCTTGTCATCTGACTATCAGTTCACAGGCTCACAAGGATTGGTTTTAGCATCTACCTGCAAAAACACATAGACCTTAGATCTTTTGGCAAATGGTGGAAGTCATAAAATAGTTTACATTCCTCCACATTTAAAGACAGTACAAAAAACTTCTAGTTCCAAACATTGTCTCCTGTTGTACTGAAAATGAAAAATAACATCTCTTTTATTATGTGGTTATAAAGTAATTTAAGTTTTCAGCTATTCTTCTGAAGTTAACTTCTTATGTTTCAGTCCCCATAGTTAAAATACATATTAGCAATTTTGGGCTAATTTCTATCTCTTTCATTTCCCTGCAAGAAAACCCACATGTGTGTGGTTTTGCCACTGGGCAGTGCCAGTTAGCTGGGGTATAACTATTCCCAAAGTCTACTCTTCAATTTTTTCCCTTGGAACTAGATAAACCTTCAACCTAAGCACTCAAACCATTCACTTCTCAGCCCGGCACTTGCTCAAAACTCATAGCAAGCACTAATAAACCTTAGCACTAGACCCCCCTATACTGTAGAGAACGACAAGGGTCTCTATTCAACCTTACCAGGCAATCAGTAAAACAGTTCACTGTACCTATCTAGGCATGTCCAAAGGGCAGTTTCAGGTGTACTCTCTGGTCCAACTGGTGAATCTGGGCATTTTGAGGCAATGTTACAACTGCCTCATGTACACAGACAGCCCTCTCCTCCTACCAGCAAATACTAATACATGCGAGAGATGCAATTATACAGCCAAACTGGAGGCTAAGCTCGCTCAACCCAAGACTTGACCAGGCAATCAAGAGGAGAAGGGAATTACTTACATCACACCACCAGTCTCACATAGACCTATGAAACCAGCACCGGCAAAAAACACATATAAATACACGAAAACATACTCGGAGGCTCTAAATAAAAATCTGCAAAAGCAAAAGAGACCACAAAGCAGACATCTAAGCAACCTCCACACCACAACACAAACCATGAAACACATACTTCACAAAACCAGTGTGCCATGCAATCACAGCCCTTAAGGCAAAATAACATATCCAATACACTAGTAATAGGTGACTCTATAGTCAGGCATACTGACATCTCACTCACTAGGCTGAACAAGGAGAAGGTTACTGTTGGCTGCCTGTCGTGTGCCAGGATCCACCACATAACACAAGCACTCAGGTCACTCCAAACAAGTACAAATACAACTCTGTCATTGTCCATGTTGGTGTGATTGACCTGAGCTGTACCTCCCTGGACTACATGAAAAGAGACATGGAGGAGCTCTCTGATCACATAGCCCAGGCCGGTATGACCCTGACCCTGAGTAGCATTTTGCCCTCACCAAGAATGATAGCACGGTATAAAGAAAAAAATATCAATTTCAACAATTGGTTAAACTTCTGGTGTCATTCAAAGGGGATCCAGTGTCTGTCAGCCTGGAATGACATGCTCGACAAGCTACGCTGCTTTGCTAGAGATGGATTGCACCTGTCACCCTTAGGCTTTCGAATACTGGCCAAGGCTCTTGCCACCCCCATAGTGCCTCTTTTAGGCAAGGCTCAAAAGACAAACCCACCACCATAAATAGCACAAGTAACAAAATACTGAGGATAATGCTACTCAATGCCAGAAGTCTAAACCTCAAAATGCACGTACTCGAGGCACTCTTCAGTATGGAGAAAATTGATATATGCACAGTAACAGAAACCTGGTTTAAGGCTGCAGAGAGCACCCCAGCACTAACAGGCTACAACTCATACCATACATTTCAGCCAAAAAACCCGGACCAAAATACAAAAAGCCGGGGCGTATGCATATTCATCAAGGATACCCACATCTCCAGGTTAGTGCCACAGCAGGATGCTTCAGAGATCATCCACGTACAACTAACAATGGGCAAAACTGCAATCCAAATTGCAACTTGCTACAGATCACCCACCATGTCCCAGGACCCCCATTCTGCATTTCTGGAAACACTGGGAAACATAAATGTCCTACCAAACACCCTGATATTGGGTGATTTCAATTATCCAAACATTAACTAGGAGAACTACTCAAGTACTTACACCCTTGATCAATATTTCCTAGAATGTATAAACTCTAATGCCCTGGATCAACTGGTCAACACCCCCACCAAAGGTGACAACATATTGGGACTGGTCATCTTCAACATGGGCAATCGGTGTTCCACACATCACTGGTTAGATTTGACCATAAACTAATCACTCTGGATATCCACATTCCACCCCCTCCCCCGGTCAAAGAAACCACCGTGAAAAACTTTTCAAAAGCAAACTTCACATTACTTAAGACCGAGGTGGAAAGTTTCAAAGCCCCCATGCTAAAGGATAATGCTGTCCAAGCTGCAAAATCCTTTACAAATGCACTCTACAGGCACCTACAACAATGCATGGATTGTGTTATCACAAGCAAACCCTGCCATAAACAAGCTATACAATAGAAGGAGGAAACTAGTACAGAAAAGAGTAAAATCCCAAGAAGGGAAGACATCCCTGATCAGTATCAGCAAGAAACAACGATCCGTCATAAAATCATCCAAGGCTAGCTTTGAAAGAAAAATTGGCAAGGACTCCAAAGATAACCACAAGGCATTCTTTAGCTATGTCAAGAATCTAAGTGGCAATTCTCAGATCTGCTCTGAGTTAGTGCAGAATGGCACAAAATACACTGAACCAACCGATATCGCCAACATCCTGGCAGACAGGTTCAGTGCAAACTTCACCCCCCTCTCACCCCCAAAAGGGCCCATAACCAAACCAGAAGAATGTAGTGCCCCTGAAATCACAGACATTCAGGTTAAAATAGCCCTCTCCAAAGCCAAAAATACAGCATCAATGGGACTGGACGGTGTCCCAGGCTGTGTCCTACACAAGCTCAAAGATGACCTAACCCCTCACCTAAGCACACTGTTCAAACTCAGCCACTCCACAGGCACACAGCAACGGTTATTCCACTCCACAAAGGTGGAGCCACAACAGACCCCAGGAACTATCGCCCTATAATCCTGATTAGCTTGGTCTGCAAGGCTATGGAGCGCATCATCATGGATCTCATTAACAGAGACATTGGGAACCTCCAAATACTGGACCCTACCCAGTTTGGCTTTGTTAATGGCAGATCATGCCTCCTAAAGCTGGTGGACTTTTTTGAGACAGTTACCATGGCTATAGACGAGGGAAAGGAGGTCCACACAGCTACCTAGACCTCGCAAAGGCCTTTGACACCATTCCCCATTCAGGTATTATAGACGAGCTCACCAGCCTGAACATAGACCCCTACATCATGAGATGGGTTGCCAACAGGCTCATGGACAGAACCCACATGATAAGAGCTGCAGGAGCTAGGTCTGACTATAAACCAGTTACAAGTGGCATTCATCAGTCCTAGGACCCCTCCTGTTTGGCATATACTTTTCAGAGGTACAGGCAAGCACAGGAGGACTATGGCTAACCAAGTTCGTAGACGACTGCAAACTAGGGGCTATAATTGACTCTCTGGCTGACACAGACATCCTCCAAAAGAGTCTCACTGAGACAGATACCTGGTGTCAAAACTATGGCCTTAAGCTAAATGCCAAAAAGTGCATAGTCATCCCCTTTAGAAAAAAACATAGTACACACAAGGTATACCATAGGTGGTAGCCCCCTAAATACAGAAGACATAATAAGGGATCTGGGGACCCAAGTAGATAGTAACCTCTCCTTTGACAATAACATTGCCAAAGTGGTTAGAAAATCCTTCTATGTGGCCCACCTAATCACAAAAGGGTTTGCATCCAGATCAAAGGAGGTCATTGTGCCCCTCTACACATCACTCATCAGACCCATCATAGAGTACAACGCCCCATTTGGGATGCACCTTACAAGACACCTGCAACAGCTGGAAAGACCACAGATGTACCTCACTAAGAGGATCACTGGCCTCAAACAGATTCCCTATGCAGCTCGACTGAAGAAACTCCAGCTGTACTCGGTTGCATACCACCTACTCAGAGGTGATCTCTGCCTGACATACAAGGCCATGTCCAACCCAGAACTGATGGACATGCTCCACCTAAAGAAAACCATATCCCTTCGAGCCACACACTCTAGGGATCTAAACCTCACCACAACAATAAATAGGACATGCTGGAGGGATAGATTCCTGTCCCAGAGACTTCCAATTCTCTGGAACAAGATTCCAATCTACATTAAGCAGAGCTCCTTGCTAACCCTCTTCAAGAGAAACCTTGTCGAGTGGATTGGAAACAGAAAGTATACCCTGGGGATCACTTCAATGGCTCTGTTGGACAGAGGCACAGGGCACTCCTCTAAGGGAGCGGCGAAAGCCAACACTTTCTGACTAGGCTTATAAATGCCTTTGGGCAGATAGCCTAGTACCTACCTATTAACCTATGAACATCTAAACTGTTACAATAGTGTATATACATTTCTGTTCAGTATTTTACAAAATATCTCTTCCGCACACGTCTGTACAATATGACATAGAGTTGTAACACAAGCAATTGCATCATGCTGATATTCACTAATGACATACAACCACTTTCAAAATTCCAGATAGCTGGGCTGGCAGTATCTCCTTTTGTTACAATGTGCATTAAATGTTTTTTAACTGAAAAAATCAGAACGGATTCAAAAAACCTTTTCTGACAGATAGATGGCTGTCAAGACTTATTCTATAAAGAAAAAAGGATATATTTGTCTTTGTATTCTTTGGCTTATCAGTTTCTAAAATATGAAATGATTATGATATACAAATGCCTTAATGACAAATTATTGGCTGACACATTAGATATTGGATTTTATTGATCATTGTATTAGAATAAGGAATAATAATTTAGATGTAAGAATTCCTGTTCCCAATTTGAAGCTAAAGAGATCTTTCTTTCATATTACAGCCTGAAGGATGTAGGATTCATAACCTAGATATGTAAGACTGGTAAATGATTTATCAACTAGCATTAGATAACTGGCTTTCTAAAATTCTATATTCTCCAGTGATGTCTATTAGGCAAACTTTAAATTGGCCAATGTTGGCCATAAGTTCATTAGTTTATTCATGGAACCATTGAACCAAAGCAAAAGGAATAAAATACCACCAAAATGAATACAATAGTTGCATTTTAAAGGAACATTTATGTGTACCTTTACCAGGACTTCAGAAATTAGACTTCGAAAACTGTGCGAAAATACTCATTTCAGGAGTACATTCTTACAAGCTCCACCTTCCAGATGCCTGTACTTTTGTAGGGAGCATAGAGTGAAGAATAAACCTTCAATCCACCCAAAGAACTATAGACCAATAGCTTGCCTTCAGACACTATATAAAGTATATAACAGAAGTGATGCAGACTGAGTTTATAGCCATGTAGAAAATAATGGAATCATGGCAGTAGAAGAGAGAGGTAATAAAAGAAAGCCATATGAAACAAAGGATCATCTATAGCTAAACAAAGCCATAATAGAGAGCTGTAAAAACATGAAAGTATGGTATGGACAGATTATGAAAAAAAGGCATTCAACCACATCCAAAATCCGTGGATAATGGATTTCTTACATCCATATACTCTACATTTATCAGTTACATTGCAGTGACTAAGAAACAATAGCAACTGCTCTGCAGCTAAGCCATGAAAAGGGGGAAATTGTTATCCCAGGGATAAAAATTAAAAGGAAGTGTATTATAGAGTGATTCTTTGTCACCACTGCTATCTTCTCACCCTTAATCCATTAAGTTGTTTTCTTAATAGATTAAGTTATGGTTATAGTGTAACTGCCAGAAAACACTATTACTTAAAGACATCTCATCGATATTTGTGGATGATTGAAAACTATATACTTCATCAGATGAGAATCTGAAGGCATAACTAAAATTGTTAAAAAATTCTCATATGATATACGAACGATATTTGGCCTTGATAAATATTTAAAAGCAGCATTTATAAAAGAAAAGCTGTACCACCAAGAAAGTATCAACCTGAGACAGGAATGTGCTACAAAGGAACTTTAGAAGGAAGGTGTGTATAAGTATTTAGGAATGGAGGAGAGGTCAGCAATAAAACATGAGCAAATGAGAGCAAAACATAGTATGGAATATTTCAGAAGACTAAAGGTAATATTGAAAACTGTCTTGACATTTAGAAATAAACTTCAGACCATGAACCTATTTTCTCTTCCTGTTATAACTAACAGTTTTGGTGTACTTGACTGTTACCAAAACACCATTGAATCATTTGAACAAAAAAAAACATAACATTGCTTCATGCTTGCCCAATGATAAATAAAAAAAAAAAACAGTGCATACCAAGACCGGTCATCCCTCACTCCGAAAGAAGTATTTACCAATTCAAAATTGACTGCATCTGTAGGTGGGACTGCATACATATTTGCTGAACTCAAATACCAACATAGTGAAAGTTCTAAAGCATGAAGAGATGAAGTCAAAGATGACATCCTAGGGAAATGAATGAACACCAAAACGAACCAAAAAATAACTCCAAATGACTGGGAACCCAAGAAAAACGCTGCTCGGATGTTGACAGTTCAACTATTTAATAACACGAATCCACACGAAGCACATAAATTCACCGCATCAATCCACAGACAGTAATGGTTAAGCGCTTTCATCTGCTAACACAGATTTCATCAGGATTCGTGTTATTAAATAGTTGAACTGTCAACATCCGAGCAGCGTTTTTCTTGGGTTCCCAGTCATTTGGAGTTATTTTTTGGTTCGTTAAAGATGACATCCTCACTTAGTTTAGCATAATAAGTTAGAAGTGGGAATACAAATCAAACCAGAATTAAGCATAAATTGGAAAGCAACTGAAAGTACTTAAAAACCAATGAAAGAATATAAAGAAAAGGACCAGAAGAAAAGGAAATAAAATTAAAAAGTCCACAAATATAGATGCAAATATACAGAATTTCTAGAACAATCTCATCTTGACCAAGATTTGATGCAGGAATGGTTAAGGAGTAGTAAACTGAAACCAAAAGATCAAAGGCTATTGATAGTAGCTCAAGACAATGAGCTACGTAAACACTGGTTTACTGAAAAGGTGGGAGAAACAAACACATGTAGTCTCTGTAAAACAGGACTGAAAACACTTGTACATCTCATTGTTGGGTTCAATGCACTCAGGCATGGAGCTTTGTACAATGAAAGGCATAATAATGTGGCAAAATTGTTGCACTGGGGATTGTGCAAACACTACAATATAGAAGTAGCTGAGAAGCATTGGAAACATGAACCATAATGCATTATTGACAGTCATGAAGTTTATATCACATGGAATAATGAAATACCAACAGTTCAAAAAATAGATGCTAGAAAATTAGATATAATAGTCCAAAAAGAGGATAAAAGTAGCATTAATTGTTTAAATTGTTATACCCACCAATTATAGAGATTTATGTACAGAGATACTAAGCCATAAAATACCAGGATTTGTAAGCAGATACAAGAGCAATGTGGAAGAAAGATACCAGGACAGATCCAATAGTAGTAGATACAGCAGGGCTAGTAAGCAATAATTTATAATTGTGCTTAAGTATCTTTCCAGTACACGTAAACATTTATGAACTGCAGAAGGAGACAATTATAGGTATATTGCAGGTACTGAGATGAGCACTCTTGGCTAACATCAAAGATTGAAGCAATACTAATTTCATGAACTTTGTTTCCTATGACAGAAATGGTGTCCATTCCCATCACATTAGAAACCTAAAACCTTTAGAGAAATTAAAAAACAAACCTATGGACAGAAGAGTTAGTTTTATTTTTCAAACTGTAGTGCATCCCCACAGTAGCAAATGTACAATTTTAATATGCAGTTTTACACATTTCTTTGAAATATTACTTATATATACTAAAACGGCAAGTGAGATGCAACTTCTTTTTTACTTTTATCTTTAAAAAATAGACATTTGTCTTAATAAAATACAGTTTTAGTAAAACTTGGTTCACTTCTCCAGCCTTTCCCTTCTGAAAAAACAGCTATATTTCTCCCAGTTTATTACCGGTTTTCACACAGAAGTTCAAGTCTGATATAAATGAATAACTAAGGTTTATAATTAGTGACCCCAAAGTGACTTTTACTATTTCAGTATTAGAGGGAATGTGCATGATGGTCTAAATTAAAGGATTTTTAGATTGTGTTTGTTTCCTTTACTTAAATTATTTTATTGTTTATCCTTAAGATGTACATAGAACATCTGGTCAAGGAAGTGTTTTGGGTTTCATGAAATTAAATCAGAATTACTGTTACCTGCATAAGTAGAAACATATTAAACATTATTATGTGTGCTACAAGACTGTGTAAGAGGGTTCTCATACTTCATTGGAAACTTTTTTCAATTTTACTCTCACCCCCTCCCCCACTAACACTTTTCTGGGTTTTAATCAGCTTTTTGATTCAAAAATTTCAAAAGGATAACTATATATCACTGCTTAAAAGATGGCTGATACTTTATATGTTTGTTAATATATATTGTTTGATTTTTATTTATTTATTTTTTTTTATTTTACATTTGTTAACCGGGCTACTCTAGCTGAATATATTTCCATTTTCAGTAGAGGCCCGAGGAGAAAAAGCTCCAAAATATGCACAACAGAATATACAAAACAATGTATACACAATATAAAGGATAAAAGATATGACTGTTAAACAGTGTCAGACAAAATTTGACAAAATCAATAAATTGCATAATGCATAGGTAAGAACAGTACAATAGGTAGTTACAGTTCAGTCGTTACAGGGATAAGCTGCAGGATTGAGGAAGAAAGGTAAGAGAGAGAGGTGAGAAATATAGAATGAAAGGATTAATCAGGATTGCTGCAGGGGCATAACCAATGGATCTTCAGATGTTTTTCGAGGTTTTGTTTACAAAGAGGCAGAGAGGGAAGTAAGGTAAGTTCTATAGGTAAGTGGTTCCACTGTTTACCTACAGTGTTCGAGAACAAGGAATCACCTGCTTTGTTGTTGGACTTTGTTATGGTGGCTAGAAGTTTGTTAGAGGAGTGTAGTGAGTGAAGGTTTTTGTAGGGGATGAAGAGGTTAGAGTATAGGAATATTGTTAGGTTGGTAAAATAGCTTGTGGGCAATGGTGAGTTGCGTAAATACCAGAAGATTTTGTAATTCTAGCCAGCCTAGTTGCAATAGGTTTAGACAGTGGTGGGTTCTAAAGGGATTACCAGTAGCAAATCGGGCAATACTATTGTAGGAATTAGTTAATTTGCTAAGGTTATTTTTTTTAGGTTAGAGTAAATGGGTGAGGCATAAAGAAGAGTAGAGATTAAGTGAGAGTGAGCAATTTTGGTTCTTGCTGATTGTGTTAGGAAGGGTTTGATTTTGTATAAGGAGCCAAGTTTTTTGTTTACAGATTTTATAGTGTTATTTATATGGCTGTCAAAGTTAAGGTTATTATTAATAGTAATTCCTAGCAGTTTAGTGGTGGGGTCTGGGGATATGAGGGTACCGCTGTTAGAACTAATTGAGAAGTCTACTGGGGAGGACTTACTGGTAGGTGCAAAGAGTAGGAGCTCTGTTTTTTTAGCATTTAGAAGGAGGCAACGCTTTAAGAACCAAGTCTCAATTATGTTGAATACCTTCTGAGTTGAAGAATGCAGTTCTGAGGGGGAGTTAGCTGAGCATATGATTGCTGAATCATCTGCATATTGTATACAGGTGGCTTGAGGAATTGCTACATGCAGGTCATTAATGAATAGTGAAAAAAGGAGAGGTCCTAGAATGGAGCCCTGAGGGACTCCATGGGTGACTGGCAGGAGGGATGAAAGGTTCTGCTCCCAGAGAACTACTTGTTGTCTATTGCTAAGGTAGGACTTGAACCATTGGATAGCCAGAATATCAAGGGAAAGGGACTCTAGAATGTTAATAAGAAGGGTGTGGTTAACCATGTCAAAATCTTTTGAGAGATTGATAAAGAGTGCAGATGAGAGGGTATTACTGTTACAATTTCTATTGATGGAATCTGTGAAGGATAAGAAGGCAGTAGTGGTGCTATGAAATGGCCTAAAGCCATGTTGGCAATTAGCGAGAATGTCATGTTGGGTTAAGTGGTCTAAAAGCTCCATAATTTTTGCTAGGGGAGATAATAGGGCTATAGGCAGATAGAATAATCTTTTGAGTTGCCACCTTTATGTAGGGGTATGATATGAGAGATTTTCCAGATTTCTGGGATGTACCCCTCTGTGATAGTTCTATTAATGAGGATGGATATTGGGTATGTAATAGCTTTGGCTGCTTTTTGCAGGTATTCAGATGGTAGCTGGTCAGCAGAAGGAGTACAAGGCTTAAGTTTTGGGATGAATTTGAGGATGAGAGCTGTGGGGATGGGTTGCAATTTAAGTGTTGGAAGAGGGCCAGGACTGGTGGTATGAGGTTTTGAGTTATCTGGGGTTAGTTGACTGGCAAGTGACTGTATGGTCTCAGTGAAGAAAGTATTGAAAGCATTAGCAAGTTGGATGGAGGTATTAGGATCAGACCCTAGTGGGGTTGGTGTACGAGACTGGCCTAGGAGTAAGAGTCGATTGATTCCTGACCAGAATTTCTGTGGGTTGTTTTGGTGAATTTTCTGTAATTTACAGTAGTAGTTCTTTTTGTCAGTAAGTATGGCCTTTTTTGTAATATTTCTAAGCTGCCTAAAGTTTTGTTGGTCAGAAAGAGTTTTGGAAGCTCTCCATTTAGCCCATGATTTGTTTCTAAGTAACATTTTTTGTCTGGTTTCCTTGGAAAGCCATGGGGCTGGTTTGGTTTTCATTCTGATGGAACGTTTAGGAGCATGCCTATCAAGGATATTTTAGAATTTGGAGTTGAAGTATTTAGCAGCCTCATCAAGTGGAAGGATTTTTAAAGCATTCCAGTCACAGGCACTTAGTTCATTTTGAAATAGTACTTGGTTGAAGTGTTGGTTTGTCTGTGATACCCTATAAGTGGGGGCGGGTTAGTAATATCATTTTCTTGCCTTATAATGTAGGTCAATGAGTGATTGCTTACATCGTCAGGCAGAGTTCCAGTCATATAAGTTAGTTTATGATTATTAGCAAGAATCCAGTCTAAGGTGGTTTCTTTTTTATTTGGTTTGTTGATTCTGGTTGTAGAAGTAATTGTTTGACTAAAGCCATGAAGATTAATATGGGTAGTGTTTTTTTCAGCATTTACAGTTTTCCAGTCGGTGTTGAAGTCACCTAGTATAATAGTTTCTTGTGGATAAGTAGAGGATATCCAGCTAAGGATACCCTCGATAGTATTGGTATTGTTACCTGGGATATCCTCGATAGTATTGGTATTGTTACCTGGGATATCCTCGATAGTATTGGTATTGTTACCTGGGATATCCTCGATAGTATTGGTATTGTTACCTGGGATATCCTCGATAGTATTGGTATTGTTACCTGGGATATCCTCGATAGTATTGGTATTGTTACCTGGGATATCCTCGATAGTATTGGTATTGTTACCTGGGATATCCTCGATAGTATTGGTATTGTTACCTGGGATATCCTCGATAGTATTGGTATTGTTACCTGGGATATCCTCGATAGTATTGGTATTGTTACCTGGGATATCCTCGATAGTATTGGTATTGTTACCTGGGATATCCTCGATAGTATTGGTATTGTTACCTGGGATATCCTCGATAGTATTGGTATTGTTACCTGGGATATCCTTGATAGTATTGGTATTGTTACCTGGGATATCCTCGATAGTATTGGTATTGTTACCTGGGATATCCTCGATAGTATTGGTATTGTTACCTGGAGGGAGATAGATACAGATGATATATATTGATTTGGTGGGGTTGATTTGAAATTTGGAGATAAGGATTTCAGCATTATTATCCTGTGGTGGGTAAGAGGTGATGTTCAGTCCATCTTTATATAAGATTGCTACTCCCCTACCTTTACGTTTAATACGGTCTTGTCTTAATATATTATATCCTAGGGGAATGATTTCATTGTCTTTGGCATGAGGTTTTAACCAAGTTTCTGTGAGGCAGAGGATGTCAAAGCAGTAAATATCTAGCAAGACGTGAAGGTGGGCTATTTTGTTATTAATACTTTGGATATTAAGATGTCCTATAAGGAAAGAATTGGGGGTTTCGAGTGGTTAACAAGGGGGGGTGGAATTATAGAAGTGAACAGGACCCCTAGGGCTCATTTTCAGTCAGAGCAGTAAAATTGAGCAACAGTATAGTATTGACAAAATAACAGAAGCATTAGGTATTATTTAAAAAATGTAACATATAAACATAATGTCTTAATATATTACATTAAAATTATACACTGTGTTGCCATAGTCCCATGTATATGGACAATCACTTTAAATCAATTCACATCTGGCTTCAGCAAAAATTCTACTTTGAGTTCTTCAGTGGAGATGTTGGGTAGTTTTTTTTTTTCATTACATTGGGAAGAGAGTTTCATACACTTTGTCCAAAAAAATGAAAATACTCTTAAAGTTCACTTTCTGTATGTATATTAACTCCATGCACTACAACATAATCTAAAGTACAGGCCAAAACATTTAGCAAAGAAAGATAAAAAACTACTTTATTTGTCGAATTTTCTTGATGTACTGGAAATATTAGGGTTCAATCAAACACCCTAATAATGGGTGATTTCAACTACCCCACCATTAACTGGGAAAACTACTCATGTACCAACTCCTTCACTCAACATTTTCTGGAATTCATAAACTCCAATGCCCTGGATCAACTTATCCACACCCCCACCAGGGGCAACAATATCCTTGATCTAGTCATTACGAACATGAATGACCGGTGTTCCACACCTGAAGTCAACACCTCATTGGTCTGATCTGACCATAAGTTAATCACCCTAGATATCCACATCCTGCCCCCACCCTCCATTAAGGAAACCACAGTAAAAAATTTCTCCAAAGCCAATTTCATGCTTCTTAAGACAGAAGTGGTGAACACCCATGCAGATGGGCAATACAGTTACGACTACTGAATCCTACACAATTGCACTTTATAAGCACTTACACGAGTGCATGGATCATGCTATCCCAAACAGAACCAAAAAAAAGGAAGCCAATCTGTGGTCCCCTGCCATAAACAAACTGTACAACAGAAGGAAGAAACTGTTGCAAAAGAGAGTAAAATCCCATGAGTGGAGGAGCTCCATGGTTAGCCTCAGTAAGAAGCTGCGATCCCTGATGAAATCCTCCAAAGCTAGTTACAAAAACCAAATTGCCACTGATTCTAAAGACAACCACAAAGCATTCTATAGCTATGTCAAGAATCTCAATGGCAACACTCAGAACTGCTCTGAGTTACAGCACAATGGCACTAAATATACAGACCCAACTGATATTGCCAACATCCTGGCATATAGGGTCAGTGCTAACTTTACCCCCCTCTCACCCCCTAAAGGGCCCATCTCATTACCAGAATAATGCAAAGTTCCTGTAATCATGGCTTCAAAGGTAAAAAACCCACTCTCCAAAGCCAAGAACACAGCATCCATGAGACCAGACAACATGCCAGGCTGCGTTCTACATGAACTACAGAATGAAATGGCACCCCACCTAAGTACCATGTTCAATCATACCTGCACCTCAGGCTTTGTGCCTGCTGAATGGCGCACAGCGACGGTTATCCCACTCCACAAGGAGGGAGCCACCATGGACCCTGGGAACTACCGCCCCATTAGCCTGACAAACCTGGTCTGCAAGGCCATGGAACGTATTATCATGGAACTTATAAACAAAGACATTGATAATCTCCAAACTCTGGACCCTACCCTGTTCGGGTTTGTAAAAGGCAGATCATGTCTCCTAAACCTGATAGACTTCTTTGAAGCAGTCACCAAAGCTGTAGACGAGGGTAAGGTGGTTCACACAGCCTATCTAGATCTTGCCAAGGCTTTTGATACCATCCCCCACTCTGAAATTATAGATAAACTCACTAAACTAGCTATAAAGCCCTATGTCACAATATGGGTTGCCAACTAGCTCACTGACAGAACCCACACTGTGAAAGTAGCAGACTTCAAATCCGATTTCAGACCAGAGACAAGTGGAGTACCACAGGGTTCAGTCCTGGGTCCTCTCCTGTTTTGTATCTACTTCTCTGAACTACAGGCTAACACAGAAGGTCTTTGGCTAATGAAGTTCACAGATGACTGCAAACTAGGAGCCATAATTGAAACTCCTAACGATGTGGAAATCCTACAAAATGGCCTCACTGAGACAGATGCCTGGTGTCAAAGCCATGGCCTCAAGCTCAATGCCAAAAGGTGCATTGTCATCCCCTTTGGTAAAAACTCTGTACCCAAGAACTACAACATAGGCGTTAGTATACTTAACACCGAAAGTGTGATAAGAGACCTTGGGACACAGGTGGACAGTAGTCTCTCCTTTGATAATAACATCACCATAGTAGTCAGGAAATCCTTCTATGTGGCACACCTCATCACAAAAGGTTTCTCATCAAGAAAAAAAGAGGTCATTGTTCCCCTCTACTCATCACTCATTAGAGCCATTATAGAGTACAACGCCCCTTTTGGTATGTACCTCACAAAACATCTACAACAACTGGAAAGGCCGCAGAAAAACCTCACAAAGAGGGTTACCAGCCTCAAACAGATGCCCTATGCAGACTGTCTCAAAAAACTCCAGCTTTACTCCATCAGATATCACCTACTCAGAGGTGATCTCTGCCTAACATAAAAAGCTATGTCAAACCCAGAGCTGTTGGACATGCTCAACTTAAAGAAATCCCAATCTCTCCAAGCTACATGCTCTAGGGACCTAAACCTTGTCATCACAATAAACAGAACATGCCAGAGGGATAGATTCCTGTCCCAGAGACTTCCCATACTCTGGAATAAACTACCTATCTATATCAAACAAAGCTCCTCATTAGCACTCTTCAAGAAAAATCTTGATGATTGGATAGGAAATAGGAAATTCACCCTGGGGATCACTTCTGTGGCTCTGTTCGACAGTGTCACAGGAAAATAATTTTCTTGGGTGGCAAAAGCCAGGGTACCTTTTTGGCTGGGCTTGTATAGGCCCTAGGGCTGATAGCCTAGTACCTACCTATGAACCTATGAACCTATGAATGCCAGTAAGGACTGAGTCTATAGTCTGACTCTGTATTGTAGGGTGGCCTAATGGTTAAGGTGTTTTTTGAGTCTCACAAGGGATAATTGGCTAGGCTTAAAATGGCTCGCAAGGGCAGTTAGCCTAGTACTAATCTATGAACCTAGTAGTCTGAAAAGTATATCAAATGTTAATCAGTCAGTATGGCAGATTATTGAAATGATTTTTGACTTATAGCCATTATTAGCAATTGTAATAAAACTATAAATAATATTTAAATGTTCTAATTTCTTATAGAAACCGTATAAAACATAAGGAAACATGTTTTGCATTGAATCTGCCTATAATTACAGGCTGTTTAATTTTTAAAACCCAGATAATGTTTTTTTTACTGTGCAAAAGTAATACCAATGTTAGTGACAGATAACAGTTCGGCTAGGATAGAACTGATGGTGTGTATTTCTGGCTCCCAGAAAGTTGGTTATGTTATATTCTAAACAAAGGTGAGAAAAAGGCTAAGAAAAATGGAAGGTAGTGCAGACAGATACAGATTAACAGGACTAACAGTTAACATTTAGTTACATATTGCAAAAAAGGAAGAAAATAGGTCATGGAAGAAATATAAATTTGTGTATGTGTCATAAATTATATATTTAATATTCTAGTGGTGTTTTTTAAACTAACAAGTACAAATTAAACATTATGTTGTAAACTAAACATTGATCTAACAAAAGGCATTTTATTCCAGAGCTGTGAGACTAAGGAAAATAACTCACAGGAGGGGTAGGACAACAAAGACATCCTACTAGGCCTAGATTCAGTTATAAAGAATAGAAAAAAACAAGCATTGTAATATTCAGTTACATACACTAGTGCCCGAGTACATGGAAGATTATTTGCTTGTAAAACATGGATATGCAGGAGCATAAACTGGGATATATGAAGCTGTTACAGGTGGCAGCAGATAGCAGGAATATCAGCTAAGTTATCAGAAGGAGGTGCAGGTGACAGCAGATAACAGGATTATCAGCCAGGGTATCTGAAGGAGTTACTTGTGGAAGCAGACAGCAGGAGTATCAGCTAGGGAATCTTAAGTAGTTACAGGTGGTAGCAGATAGGAGTATCAGCCAGGGTATCTGAAGTAGTTATAGGTGGCAGCAGATAGCAGGACTATCAGATAGGATATCTGAAGTAGCTACAGGTGGCAGCAGATAGGAGCAGTATCAGCTAAGTTATCTGAAGGAGGTACAAAAGTGGCAGCAGATAGATGGTACAAGATCTTAATTTTAAAAATGAATAGTTGTGTAGTATTCTTGATACTAAATATAAATATGTAAACAACAATCAAAGACAAAAAGTGTTTTACACAAATTATACTTTACAGCCATATAGAAGTTTAATGTTTACGCTTTTTTGTTAGTATGTTACAACTCTGTAGTCATTTACCTCAAGAAATTATCATTTTCAGGTACAATAATAAAAATAGCTCATAGTGCACTCACAAGGAACTGGTAAATTCATTCTTTTTGCTTCACCTATACAAACATTTCCTTGCAGTGCATAATTTGACATAGCAGTGCCTTTTGTGATAAAATGGTAACTTTGTTCCCTAAGAATATAACTATCACACAACGCTGATGAAATTTAAGGATTGGACATATACTCTTTCAGGATCTATATTAAATTCTTGAAAGCCGACAATGTTGAATCTGACATTGTCGACACGAGAATAGCGAAACTACAGAACACTAAAGAGGTAAACGGAAATCTCCATAAGGGGAGATTTCCATTTACTTCAATGTAGTGCGGTCACAGAGTTGGTATATTTAAGTAGTGGGGAGTGTGGGGGGTGCAGGGGGTTTGCCCCCCTGCCTACACCATTTAGTTTTTTTTTTTCCGAACATTCGATGTTTTAACAGTTCAATCACTAAGGGTCAGCCTTTAGTGATTCGAACTGTTAAATATTCAATGTTCTAATATAGACCCCTCTTTCATATATTCATACAAGAGTATAATAATATACTTTTAGATACCCTCTAATTCAAGCAAATATTTTGATCAGTTTGCTTTGACTGAAAATTCTTACGTATACTGCTTTGTAATATGCTTTGAGTTGCATAGATAGTCCTACGTTTTATATGCATTTTCTGTCCTCTCATATTTATGCATAGCAACACGTTTCTGGATCATCAAGTAGGCATTTTGCAGTAACATAAATTGCTGATGCCTAAGTTTGGAGAAAGATAAAAAATGCACATTTTCAGACAGAACGTGTATCATGGTAAATACTAAAATCTTTAAGATTTAAGATCCAGTACTGAGAAATAGGTGTCTCTGAATAAGAGTGAGTTGTAAAGAAAAGATAAATGGTGTTTCGTTTTAGGGTGACATTGTCAAGTGGAACTAGAAACTAAAAATGCATTAACTGGGAACATGGCCAGGACCTTACTCAAGGAAAACATGAAAAAACACACATATATTAAAATGCTGAGAGCTTTCTTCCTCACAGAATGATATTAAGGCTTCATCAAAACAGAGATTATCACAGTGATATATTTTATTATTTTTATTATTTTATTATTTTACATTTGTTGACCAGGATAGTCTGACTGGATAAATGTCCATTTTTCAGTGGAGGCCCCAGGGAGAAAAGCTCCAAGATAATAATACACATTGAACATTTAGTAAATGCTTGTGTCAAGGAGATTATAGTCCTACACAATCCCAGCATTTAGCACATATAGTACTATTAGTAAATAACATTTCTACATTTCTACAAAAACAATTCACACAGCTATTAATTTGACTTTCAAATGTATTAAATATGTAACAAAAGTATGTGTTTACATATGTTGTATAAAAAAATCCTAAGCAAAGATTAATGTATGCTTAAACACTTTTATTGAAAATGTATGCAGCCAAGGAAAACAAAAGACCACTTGTAGTTTGCTTATCTCAGAAACCTAACTTTCAAAATACTGCAAAGGCTCTTTGATGGCAATTGTTCAATTAGTCCTAGATAACTATTAGCATTTATCAGTAATTGCCACATTAATTCTAAAATTTCCAGCACAGCCTCAATTTCCTTCTCCTTATGAATGACATACACTGATTAAAGAACAGCAAACTCAGACATTTTTCAAGAATTGCATTCCAGATTGTCCTTGTATAAAGTGTTATTAGTGTATCTTTACTTAACAGAATTTAAATGCTTGTAAATTATTTTTTTACACCTTTAATAGCCTATTCCACATCAAAATATAGACATTCTGTACACGTTGCCAAATATACTAGAAAGAACCTGTCACAATTATAATGTCTATTAATAAAAAAAGTCCAGTCCATGTGTAACAAATAAATAACTGATCCTTCAATAATAAAACTTTACAAGTAGACTTACTATATCTAAACCATTCCCTTTGTTTTGTTGAAAAACATAATTGACAGTTGACTTTCACCTTCAACTATTTTTAAGGTACTGTCTGTTCTTGTTAACATATTTAAATTCAGAATCTAATATTTAGAAAAGCTGTTTATTGCCCATTTTTGTAATTGATTTATTAACCAAGGAAGTACATAGGACACAAGTGTCTCTTTTCAGGAGTGATCCAAGAGTCATGGTTGGTTAATTGACTTGCTAAGAGTTACACAGTAGACAAACAAAGGAGGAAGGATACAAACCCTTTACCTGTCACTACAGGAAGCAGCTCATAAACAGTTCAAAGCCTTATCCTCTGTGCTTATTGGCACATTAAGAATTATTATTCTTATTATTATTTTAATTACAACTTGCAATTACTTTTACAATCTTAAAAACAACTAACACTTAAACAAATAAATAAAGTACAACCAAAAAGTCCAGTGTTCTTCTAAACAATATAAACGTTTATTCTCTAGTGCCTCAGCCAACAAGCCTTTCAAGTGATAAAACAGCATTATAAAAAAATTTAAATATACACAGTCATTAACAACACAAATAAACAATCAATAAAACATCAAATAACAACTCATAACTAATTAAGCTACAATAGCACATTCCATTTCCACTCCAAATTCAGACCAGTAGGCAGCAAAGTAACATATTTCAAAAAAAAATGTCTCTTTGTATAATACTTTTTTTCTTTATTTCATAACTATTACAACCTTCTACTTTTTCCAAAATACTGCCTCTCAAAAAATGCCATCCCCATGACATGACATAAAATGTGTAGCTACAGGGCTTTCTACACTTTTATTTTTTATGTCTTTGGTTGCATTTTACTTTTACAGTCTTGTTTTACCTTTTTATAATCTGTACCAAGGCAACTATGGATGATTAATATGATCAAACATAACATTTTTTGAAGCTACAACTTCATGAGAACACACCATGGGTGCATATATTTAGTTATTTTATTTATTTCACAGAGCAATAAGTTCTCCAGGTTGTTGTTGTGTCTTTCAGCTTTTCCCGGTTAGGGGTCACCACAGCGGAACTCCGGTCCGCTAATGATTGGCAGCAGATTTTTATGTGCCGAGTTGCCAGCTCGGACACACAACCTTCAACGAAGGTACGCCCATTCACACATGTCTCCACACAGAAGATGCTTTAGCTGAGAATCGAACAGGACAACATCTTACTGTGAGGCGACAACGCTACCGCAGCACCACCACCGCAGTTAACTTCGTCAAATTATGATTATATATTACCTTTGTCAAGAAACATTATACTTAAAGTAGACTTCTCACTTGCAGAATCATTGTCTCATGTGGTTAGGAAGGAAGCCCTAACCACCTGGGATTTGACCATATTCTTTTTTAATACACCAGGAGATGGGCATTTTAAGCATGTAAATAACTATTGACAAAAGTAGATTTTGTAAATACTTTAGAGCAATAATAATTGATATTTTGCTGCATTAATAATTTGACATCTAAGTAAGAAATACATTATTTGTTTATATATGTGCATTTCAAAAATGTGCTGTTGCTGAGTTCAGAAATGAACTGTTCAAATTCAAATTCACTCCCCATCCAAATGAATAAAAGATTGTTACTTTGTTGACAGTGAAAACTAGCTTTTGTAAGCAAACTGCTTTTATAGAAAAAAATCAGATTTCCATTATGCCAAAAACAAGTTTAACACAATCCAGGACAAAAACAACCTCAATGACAACACTGTGAAGCTATTTATAATAACACCTCTGAAAAGTTTCCCCTGAATTAAGGGGTGGGAGGTTGGTGTAATGGTTAAGGTGTTTACCTTGCAGACATGAAGTGCAGTGTTTAATTCTCCCATTGGGTAATTAGGTTTAGAATGACCCACAAGGGCAGTTAGCCTAGCACTAACATATGAGCCTAAGTTTGTCAGATCACACAGCTTATTAGTATCACAAATGGAAGAAGTTCCCAACAAGTCTTAAAATCAATCTTAACATCCTACAAAATGCATGTATAGAGTGAAAAAATATCCAATCCTGAAAACATACAATTAATGAAATGGTTCGATTTTATGAAATTATTAATTTTCTCTAAACATACTGTGATTCACTAATACAGGCGAGTAGATACATACAAAGTGACTTAGTTAAATTGTGTGTGTGTGTGTGTGTGTGTGTGTGTGTGTGTGTGTGTGTGTGTGTGTGTGTGTGAGTGTGTGTGTATTTCAGTGAAACATGCGGAAAAACATTACTTACATCTGAAGTTTTTCAGTTATTAAACATTTCAACATCATATGTGCACTCAGTTAGAAAGCAGTTATTTTACATGTAGGGAAGCATTTATTGTATAAAAGTTACTGATCATTCTGATTATTAGAATTAAATTCCTGTCAGCCGGTCTGGCTTGCCCAGAGCAGTACGTGCATGTAAGGGTGCATACATGTGTCTTTGTGTGTATGTGAAACAAAATGCTTATTTGGGAGGAAGGGGGAGGCAGTTTCTGGGAGAAAGGTCCTGATCATTACAATCACGTGATCACAGTTTAATTTTAAACAGGCTGATAAAAAGGCAGATCATGTGTTTGCTTGGGTATGTGTGCACGCGTCTGTGTGTGTGTGTGTGTGTGTGTGTGTGTGTGTGTGTGTGTGTGTGTGTGTGTGTGTGTGTGTGTGTGTGTGTGTGTGTGTGTGTGTGTGTGTGTGTGTGCGCGCGTGTGTGTGTGTGTGTGTGTGTGTGTGTCTTATTGTGGCCAGAATTTGTTTCACTTGATCACAATCAGGCATCAGAAAAGTGCTCGGCCAGAAGAAGCATATGATTGGAGTGGGTGGCAATCTGTGAGTGAAAGTGTATGACCACTACTCTCACTTGCTCACAGATAGATTACCATTAATGGTGTTTTCAGAGACAGTGTGAAAGCTAATGAGAAGATCAGAGAGGAATCACTTTGTGAAATAAATCACAGTCTTTATCTGTTGGTTTACTTACTTGTTTTCTTCAGTTGGTGTCCTGAACACCTCATCTGACACCTCTGAATACAGAGTAGCAGTAATTTTACTCTGAAATGCTCTCAGATTCTCAAGTTGCTTTGTCTGTCACACAGAGTAAATCTATCATCCCTACAAAGGAGCCTCATTTCTGTTGGTTGCTTGTATTCATGATCTTAATCATTTAGTCATTACCCAAAACTTGCAACCACAGGTGAGGATGGGGACATAGGCTGACTAGTAAACTGAGTACTTTGCTCTATCAGACAGCTTCTCTTCATATAATCAAGTACAATTAAACTTAAAAATGTACATCTGATTATGGTGTAAGATGCACTAAACTAAAATACAAATGTCAAAAATGGATGTAACAAGAATGAATGTAATACAAATTTAGCTCTTTCTTCCCATAATGCGCATTTGACTTCTTGAAAATGTATCATTCTCAAGAAGTTCGTTGTACTTTATAAGATGAAACCACTATGTTTTTATTAAACTCTTTCCCAGCTTGTTATATTAATTCTTGGTGTTTTCATTTTGGCCTGGTTATAATGTCTATTATATTGTTTTTATGCTCTACCAGCAGAGAAGAATCATAGCGCCAGCTTATGTGAATGTTTTATGACAGGTGGGAGTTGGAGAGTAGAGCTTCTAAACAGTGGCCTAATCAATGTTATAACCAAGTCAAACTATAAAACAGAAGAGAAGTCAGGTAGTTAAATACAGCGCCATTCTTATTTATTTTCATTTGTTTACAGTGGTAGTGCACTGATCAGTAATGACCAGTTTAAAGCTCAGTTTGGGTGAAATACAAAGCATTTCACAAATAAAAAATACAGAATGTAACAAACAACAGAATAGTTCAGCCTAATTAAATAGAAAAAAAAAATGTATATATCCATACCAGTGAACAAGCACAGTGCAATGTACAAGCAAGCAGAGTATGCTGTAAAATGCAAACATTACTTTCGAAAGTCGGTCAACCTTCAGTGAATCTTGAGAGAGGAGAAGAGAATCTAAAAGGAAACAGGTTAGGCGATTGTTCCTTGTTAAAATAAGAACATTTGGCTTTTATAAACAAGTGCTTTCTGAGTTGCATTCTGAATTTGGAATAAGTGTTGATTTCCTTAATGTTGATGGGTAGAGTTTCCCAAAGAGTAGGCACATGAGAAGAGAAAACGTGTAGTGCTGTGAAGTTTGGTTCTAGGGGAAATGAGAGTTGGCGTGCCTTGTGAGTAGTATCTCAGGTTGTATGAAGAGGATTTTTGGGAAGTCAAACTGCAAGGGCAGTAAATGTGCAGAGCTGAAGTCGTTTTTGAGTTTGGATCCGAAATGTAGGTTTGATCTTAATTTTATGCATAGCCATGTGGCTTTTTCTAGGGTGATATAGTGATGCTCAAAGAGAGGTGAGTTTGTAATGAATTGGCAGATATTAGAGATAGTCTGGAGTGTGGCAATGTTTTTTCTGGGAGGCAGAAGCAAAAAGTGGAAGCCCATATTCAAGTAAACCTATGTATAAAATGCAGATAAATTAAGCTTTGGGTATCTAGCTAGTTGTTTGACTTTCTATAACATAAACTGACCAGCTGAGGACAATGCTATAAAAACACATTTTAATTGAGATCATTCCCTAAAATTTGGCTTGGTTTGGTTAAATATCACACTAATTGAATGCCCAGTTACTTTAATACCCATGTGTATTTTAAGCTCAAGTCTGTAAATTACGGTTAGAGATAGGATATAGACTGGCAAATGATTTAAGTTTAGGTTTAGTCATATGATTACAATTAGGTTTAACGTTATTTTATGGGTTAAAAAGCTACGTTTAGTTTTTGGCTTAGGCAAATGTTTAAGAGTGCAAGAGGTACTGTATCTCATGTGGGGAAAAAGAAGACTGGAATACTTCATTAGAAACCATGTTTATTATTATGTATCCATGTTTTGAGAATTATTATTGAATTTATTTTTTAAAAAATAAAAATCCAGTTCAAGACATCATAAGTAAAGAGCAGTAAGGTAAATCATTTGGGAGACACTGTTTCAGTCATTCAGTTTACCTGTGTTATGAGATATTTTTGAAATCTACTGCAATTGTCATTAAACTCACTATACAAGGTTACTTGCATAAGCAGGAACTGACGCAATACCGATTCACAATTAGTATGTCACAACAGAGTACATGGCTTCTGCATTGACACTTCTGTACCTCGGTGCAGTAAGTTTTGAGAAGATAATCCAGAAAAAATTCACATGTTAATTTAGCTAATACGTATTAGCCACAGAGTATAGCTTATATTATGTGTGCATTGTTTTACAGATAAGTCATTATTCATCCAAGTTAGGGAAATCTAATCATTCTGTATTGTGATTTCCACCAAAAATAGCATTTCATACCCATAAATTATCGATAAAGGCAATGCATTTTAATAAGGAGAATTCTCCAATAAAAAAGCATATGCTGTAACCACCATATTTGTAGTTTAAGGTGAACAAATCTAAAGAGCTATAATTCAATGAATGGTAATACACCGAATGCACCAATTCAACCAAATTAACTCCTACCTGAATGTTTTTACATTATTTAGGTAAACTATACGATCATGGCGATGTAAGTATTTTTCCTCCTTCAAGTTGTTTCTCCTTTTCCATGTTGTTGTGTGACTATGGAATTAGTATATCTAAATGAAGGTTATGTAAGTTGCAGGAGAGTTGCTCCCTACAAAAAATGCTTTGTTGGTTACCCACAGTTGTATTATGGGTGTTCAGAGTTTGACTCGTTCAGTTTATAGTAAGTAAGTTATGCATATCAACCCTTCATTGTGGACTATAAAAGTAATACAATATTTGAATCCCTAAAGTTCATTTAATAACGGATATAATTAGAATTGTCTAAACAATCTTAATGCAAATGGTGAGATAGGCAGATTATATTTATTCAAAATATGTAAAATAATTAAGACCTATAAATGCTGTATCAAAGTTAAGTGTTGGAATTTTGCACACCAAATGAGAGGCTCAACTTTACTATATAAATAAAAAAAAATGTACTTTAACATTCTCACTACAACATATTTATTTTGGAGTGCATCTGTTAGAGATTTCTGTCTAAACAATTTATTATTCTACGTAAAATCAAAATTATATACAAAAAAATAATATATTGGCTGTTGAAGATGGCAATTCTTAATCAAAGCAAATTGGCAGCACATGGTTTATGATTGCAAAGTCTGACAACTTTCTGAGGAAAAATCTATTTCTTACAAGCACAGTAACATGATAAATTGTTGTGAACTACAACTCTGGTGTTGTTTAATGTTCCACTTCTCAAATGTGAATCCAACCATCAATTTCCACTTCTGTGGAGCTTATTAACAAACCGGCCAGTAAAATGACCACAAAGAACAGAAAAAAATTAGGTTGCTCCTTCAGTTCCATAATATATAAATACTGCCATGGAAGTATGTCAAAATATATTTCTACTATTAATATGAAAATGAACAAAATAAACCACAGAATGCAGATATTGGATAAAATTGAACTTGTAACTACAGAAATATTAAACTAATTTTTATGATTAATTTATACAGTTTGGCTGGTTAATGAATCTTAATGAAGTATAAATTAAAACCTGAGATAGACACTGGTGTAAATAGTTGAAACTTGGTTTATTACAGATTTTGTTCCTGCATATAAAATTTCAATAAAAATATTTAAAAAATGAAAGAAAAGCTATTGACCCCATCATAGTCCTGTTATTTTCTGTGTACCATGCCAATGAACATAACAGCTTTGCAAAGATGGGTTGAAAACTGATGAAGACAAAGAGTGAGAAATAATGTATTGGAGATGGCATAAGCACACAATAAAAGTAATTAGCAGTGGTTGTGTTGTGCAGCTGAGGTAATCAGAAATCAAATTGTTGAAAGGTAATGTTTGTCAGATGCAAGCAGAAGCATCATGGTGTAATGTAAAAGATTTTTATAGCACCTGCAAGAAAAAAAATATGAAAGACTGCATATGGAAAAGTACTCAGCATAATCAAATAAATAATGAGCACTGCTCTCAACTTCATTGTAATTCAGAGTAGCTCAGAGAAGTAGGACTTTACAAAGACATGTGCACACAGTGCTGGTTGACCAGGACTGTCTGCAACAAGAGCTGCTATATGAATAAGCGGATTTATATTATATCCTCAAGTTTTCTGATACTCAAAATGCATATGGTTAAGACGATATGATCAAATTTCCAAAAAGTAAAAGTTAAAAAAAAAAACAAATGTACACTTTTTCAGGGAGGCAATCCCCTTGCACTGCCCAAACCCCCTGCAAATTATAAATACAAACTCTGAAATCTGACTACAGAGGATAAAAGGGTAAATTTACCAATCCCCCACATGAGGGGTGCAGGGTGGTTTACCCCCCAGTAAAAATGGAGATTTTTTAATTTCAAGGTTTTGGAAACTGACTCATATGGTTTTGACCATCTGTATTTTGAGTTTCTGAAAACTTGATGATATAAAATAAATCTAAATGTGCAGCACTCTGTAAGTCAACATAGATACATGGAGTGTGTAATACAAGGCATAATAATCATATATTGTTTGCAGTGACAGTCCCCACCCTCAGTTCAGATTTCTACATTACTCACTGATAATCCTATGGAGCAATTAGGAACAAGGAAGAACATGGAGATCATACAAAGTGATTGCACTGAGCATAACCACCTAGACATATATTATGGTGACTGATAAGAAAGAAGGACATAATATTACAAAAAAATACAGACAGTCATAGTAGCAACAGATTAGAAGTATGCCCATCTGAAGAAGAAAGTGTGGCAAAACTGGAAAATTCACCAAGATAACTGTCAGGTAATACAAGAAGGTTATTGAAATGAATGAGGATGGCATCACAAGGACATTAACATCAATGGCACATACATTTGGCTTCATGGGTGGAGGAATACAGCCCTGCCTGTAGCTCCAATAGCTCAGGTTTGATTAGCAGCTTGGTCCTGGAGAAGCCAGATAGGAGAAACTGGGAGTAAGCAGCCAATGTCAGCTTTCCCATCTGATGTAGAAGGCTTCAGACTGATTCCACTGCAACAATGACATCTGTGGATTATACATCAGGTGTGTGCTCCATCCAGTAATGCAGGATGTGGAGCACAAGTCTACCAAGAGATTATGATTCTCTAGCAAAACATGACAGGTGCCAGTTGGCTGTAGCCCCTTTAATTCCAGCTTTGACCTCCTCTTTCAGACATCCCTTCTCCTCACCATCCCTCTCAGATACTTGAACCTGTTAAACTTCTTTCTTTCTATCTCAATTCTCAGCTTCTTCTGATTTCTCTCATTTGTTACAATTACACCATCTTATCTGTCCTCAGTTTCATCCACTGTGCCTTCAGTTTTGCATTACATATCCCCTTTCATTTTGCTGAAATTCTTGCTCAGAGCCTGGCTGTAATGCCATATCATCTGCATACAGCAATTTTGTTGATCTATCCCTCGAAACTGTTCGGTAAACTTGTCCATCCCAAGTATGAATGGCAGTAGGCTCAGAAATTAACCCTGGTGCACACCCACTCCCACTGGGAACCCCTCTGTTTGTCTAAACACTGTTCATACATATGTCATCGGGTCCATATACATAGCCTGCACTAATTCTATCAATGTTTCTGGGACTTGTAACCATCACAGGACTGCTCAAATCAATGTGCTTTGGACCTCATCATATGTTTTCTCCAAATCTAAGAATGTCCTGATCTCTAAATTATTCTGAGCAATTTTTCTAAATGCAAACATTGGGTCAGTTGTGCTACATACAGATCTGAATCCAAACTACTCATCTCCCATCCTGCATTCTACTGCTCTGCATATTCATTTATTAATCACCCTCTCCAGCACTTTCATGCAGTGTAATAGGAGTTTGATACTATACAGCTGTGAATGTCCCCGTTTGTTCTTGTACACTAGCATAGTAATTCTTATTCCCCAGTCATCTGTATACTGCTCTGAGTACCCTCTGGAGCCATTCCTCCCCTAAGTCACACAGCATCTTGATCATATCTGCAGTGACCTCATCTGAGCTTGCAACTTTACCTGACTTCCTTTTCCTTAGTGCTGATCTTACTTCTTCTTGGGTGGGCTTTTCTTCTTCTTTCATCATAGGATGTGTTTGGGGCAGTACAGCTTCTATGAGGGACATATACTCCCCCAGTCTGGAACTTGTTCACTAATCGGCTCAGATAATTCCTGCTAGCATGGTTTGTACTTGTATATAAGCAATCTTTGAAATTTTAGATCTTTCCATATTTCACGTTAGTTGTGAGACCATAACAGTTGTATATTTAATTAAGGGATGTGTGCAGGAGTGCAAGTGGACTTTTTTATTTTTATTTTTTTGTCATCCAGTTTAAGCTTCATCCAGTGTGTTTTACCTATTCTAGAGTCAACCACTTTCTATCTAATGAATCAAGCAGGTGCATACTTAGGAGATAATATCTTCCTGCAAGATGTGCGACATGGACTTATGCCTGTTTACACCCATCCTGACCCTCATACTGAAAGCATTGCTGATGCTCTGAAGCACATCATAGGTTCATAGGTTCATAGATGTGTACTAGGCTAATGGCCCTGGAGCCTTTACAAGCCTAGCCCATATAAGTGCCCTGGCATCATGGCACCCGATGTTAGTTCCCAGTGGCTCTATCAAGTAGAGCCACTGGATTGATCCCCGTGGAGAACTTTCTATTCCCCATCCACTCATCAAGATTTGTCTTGAATTGGGCCAGTGAGGTGATCTGCTTGACATGTATGGGAAGTCTCTGGGTTATGAAACTGTCCCTCCAGCATGTTCTGTTGATTGTGGTAATGAGGTTAAGGTCTCTGCAGCATGTGGTGCGGAGGGATTGGGATTTCTTTAGATGTAGCATTTCTAACAGAGCTGAGTCAGACATGGCTTTGTAAGTTAAGCAGAGATTGCCTCTTAGCAGATGATATGAGACAGAGAATAGCTGGAGTATTTTGAGTCTGTCTGTGTAGGACATTTGTTTAAGGCCTAGGATCCTCTTGATAAGATATTTTTGTGGCCTTTCCTGCTGTTGCATGTGTCTAGTGAGGTACATGCCAAATGGGGCATTATACTCAATGATTAGCCTAATGAGGGAAGAGTAGAAGGACTTTCTGACCACAGTGGCAATGTGGTGGTCAAAGAAGAGATTGCTGTCAACCATTAATTTATTTTTCAGGGAAGGAATAGTTTTAGAAATTTGGAAATCTGAATTTATTATCCATCTGCCTAAAAAAGGGCCAGATTATAACGATATTCAGTATAAGCCTTTGCTACACCAGTTGGTAATACATGGGAGTTCAGCTCTCACCTATTGGCTTGGTATGTTGTATGACTGCTAAGATGGCTTTAGAAAATGTCATCATGCCGCCATCTCACTTTACAAAGAAATGGAAAAAAACAAATGTACTGATATGGTTTCTGGTTTCTAGCAAAAACATTTGATTCTGTCACTTATATCATGCTGATTACTGACTTACCTCTGCATGACTGAAATACATTAGTTGTATCCCAGTTTAACAGTTATCCGAGTGGCAGGACATATAGTGCATGCAATAGGTAGCACCAATCTCAGATTAATTTTACTTTTTACTTTTCTACATCTTAAGACTTCCGCGGTGGTGCAGCGGTAGTGTTGTTGCCTCACAGCAAGAGGTTCTCCCGTTCAATTCTCGGCTGAAGTGCGGGGAGTGCCTTCTGTGTGGAGTCTGCATGTCCTCCCCACGGTTGGCTGGGCATTCGAAAGACATGTGTGAATGGGTGCGCCTTCGTTGAAGGTTGAACGTCGAGCTGGCACCTCGGCATTTCTGAAAATCTGCTGCCAATCATTAGCGGACCGGAGTTCCGCTGTGGCGACACCTAACCAGGAAAAGCCAAAAGACAACAACTAAATGTTTCTACATCTTAAGGATGATCTAGTGTTCCTGTACAACAATTTATTAGATAATGGCCTTCAGGTTAGCGACGAAAAAAAAATATTTGTGGTATATATCAGTGGTTTGGCTTTGATAACAGGAAGTGGAGCTTTCCTACTCTTGAAAGTAGTATTATTGAAATCAATGCAAAGTTACAACTATGTAGGTATTTTGTAAGACTTTATGATGAAATTCACAACTTAATTTTTTTTGGGGGGGGTCTTCAACTTCAGGTTGAGACTGAGCACCAGTTTACCAATCTAGGGGCTGCCTGAGGTGCCATATGAACTAGCTATAGCTCTAGGCTCTGTTAATAACTTACCAGCTAATCAGGTAAGGCACACACTGCATAAAAAAGTTTCTGATTCTGAACTGGAATATGCTCTTCAAGCTTTTTAGTTATCTCTATAAATAATAGTCACAGGTTGCAAATAAGTTTAAATAAAACATGTCAGTTTCAGATCTGTGGCTCCAAAAACAGAACATCAATGTATCAATTTATATAAAGTTGTTTGGCTAGTAATTCTGTATTAGGGCCCTATTTCTAATCAGTGCCTTGACTCACAATCTGCTAAATATGAATATTTATAGATCCTTATGCATGAAACTAGGAAAGAAAGATGTTACTAGAACATTTAGCTTAATTATAACTTCAGCTTCTTCAATGGTCACATCTCATCACTTAAATGTATATACCTCTGAAGCACTGGAATGTTTTTCCTCCTTCAGTATGGAAATTATCTACCTTAAATTAAACTCAATTTGGAAACAAACTTAGAATTTTATTTCAAGACAAAGCAGAATGCAAATGAACAGATGAAATTACTAAACTTCACCTCACTTATCTGTGCTATGTCACTCCTCAGCTGGCCTTGTGGATGCACATTAAGCTTTTGTTTTTTCAAAGATTTACTGATTCATAGAGTTTACCAGGCAGAGTTAGCCCATGGACAACCATGACCTTGCCAGTCCCATACTTCACCTCCTGCCTGCAAATGGGAAAAACAGGTCAATCACAGGACATATTTATGGCACCCATACAATCATTAAAGGTTTGCATCAAAAGAAGTGAGGATATATAAAGGAACATTATTCTAGTGATGAAGAAGTGTTGAGTAACACATCTGTCATTCTAGAATGCTTTACATATTTGTTTATGAAGATTCAAGTCTGTAGTTCATGTGTTTAGAAAGCCATTTGTTTTATAGAGATGCATAAAATCAGAAAGGGTTGGGTCCTTAACATCATAGACTAGTATACATAAATTATCTTGCATGAGTCCATAAGCTGCAGAAGGCATTTGGATGGATGCATATTAAAAGGGGCATTATATTCTATAATTGGTCTGACCAGGGCAGAATGTACAACAATGATAACTTCTTTTGATCCCTGAAAGCTATATCAGTCTAGAATAGGGTGCTATCTGTACTGCTGCTCCTGAGAATTGATTATCAAGGTGACAGTCTTACAATTCTTTGCATTTCATTTAAGCTCACTTTAATGCATGACTCAGCTGTATGGTTTTGCTCTTGCTGTAGCAGCGTGGCATCAGATACTTTATGAACAACACCCAGCTTACATGCCATGTAGATGGATTTGTAGAGATTTGAAAAGTAGATGCCAAAGCGAAGGGTTCCCAGTACTGAACCCTGAGGCCCATCATTAGTCACCTATTTTGCTTTCTGAGGTGATGCCTGCTACTAAGTTGTTTTTTTTCTGTCACCCAGTTTAATATCCATCTTGCAACATAAGAGTCTGCATTCAGACATTTAAGATTACTTGCAATTCCAACAATGGGACTAGTGTCAAAGGCTTTCGCGTGTATGAACTGCATGGCAACTATTTACAACTTTAGTGACTTTGTCACAAGCACTTACTAAATTAGGTTGACATGATCTCCCTTTGACAAAGCTATATTGTTGTAGGTCTACAGTAAAAAGATGCAAAAAACTCCCTTACCAGCCTCAGTAAGAAGCTGAGATCTCTCATAAAATCGTCAAAAGCTAGTTACAAAAATAAAATTGCCAAAAATTCCAAAGACAACCACAAAGCATTCTATAGTTATATCAAGAATCTAAATGGCAATGCTCAGATCTGCTCTGAGCTACAACAGAATGGCATTAAATATACTGATCCCAAGGATATTGCCAATATCCTGGCAGATCGATTTAGTGCCAACTTTACCCCCCTCTCACCCCATAAAGGGCCCATCTCAATAACAAAAGATTGCCAAATTCCAGTAATCACGGCCACACAGGTAGAAACCGCACTCTCCAAAGCTAAGAATACAGATCCATGGGACTAAATGACATCCCGGGCTGTGTACTACATGAACTACAAAATGAACTGGCACCTCAACTAAGTGCCATGTTTACTCATAACCTCACCTCAGGCTTCATGCCCACTGAGTGGCGCACAGCTACAGTTATCCCACTCCACAAGGGGGAATCCACCTTGGAGCCTGGAAACTACCATCCCATCAGTCTGACGAGCCTGATCTGCAAGGGCATGGAACGCATTATCATGGAACTTATAAACAAAGACATTGGCAACCTTCAAACATTGGACCCCACCCAGTTTGGGTTTGTGAAGGGCTGATCTTGTCTCCTGAACCTGATTGACTTCTTCAAATCAGTCTCCAAAGCTGTGGACGAGGGTAAGGTGGTCCACACAGCCTATCTGAACCTCGCCAAGGCCTTCAACACCATCCCTCACTCTGGAATCATAGATAAACTTACTAAGCTGGGCATAAATCCCTAAGTCACTCGATGGGTTGCCAACTGGCTTACTGACAGAACTCACACTGTAAAAGTAGCCAACTCCAAATCCATCTCCAGACAAGTAACAAGTGTAGTACCTCAGGGTTCAGTCCTGGGACCACTCTTGTTTGGCATCTACTTCTCTGAAGTACAGGCCAACAGTAAAGGACTCTGGCTAACAAAGTTTGCAGATGTCTGCAAACTGGGAGCCATTATTGAATCCCCAGATGATGTGGAAATTCTACAAAAGGGCCTTACAGAAACAGATGCCTGGTGCCAGAGCCATGGGCTCAAGCTCAATGCCAAGAAATGTATAGTTATCCCCTTTGGAAAAAAACATGTACCCATGAATTACCACATAGGTGGCAGTACATTAACATCAAAGGTGTGATGAGAGATTTAGGGATACAGGTGGACAGTGGTCTCACCTTTGATAACCACATTGCCACAACAGTCAAGAAATCCTTCTATGTGGCACACCTCATCACTAAGGGCTTTTCATCCAGAAAAAGAGGCCATTGTCCCACTGTACTCATCCCCCATTAGACCCATTATAGAGTATAATGCCCCATTTGGTATGTACCTCACAAAACATCTGCAACAGCTGGAAAGGCCGCAGAAATACCTCACTAAAAGAATCACAGGCCTAAAGCAGATGCCATATACTGACCGTCTAAAAAACTCCAGCTATACTCTATGGCATATCGTTTACTCAGAGGCGATCTCTGCTTAACATACAAGGCCATGTCAAACCCTGAGCTGTTGGACATACTCCACTTAAAGAAATCCCAATCCCTCAGAGCCACACGCTCCAGGGATCTAAACCTTGGCATCACAATGAACAAAACATGCTGGAGGGATAGGTTCCTGACCCAGAGGCTCCCCATACTCTGGAATAGGCTGCCCGTAAATGTCAAGCAGAGCACCTCCTTGGCCTTCTTCAAAAGGAATCTTGATGATTGGATGGGAGATAGGAAATTCACCCCGGGAATCATGTCAGTCGCCCTGCTAGACAGGGGTCCAGGGAACTAAATATTGTGGGAAGAAATATCCAGGGAATTGTTATGGCTAGGCTTGTATAGACCCTAGGGCTGATAGCCTAGTACCAACCTATGAACCTATGAACCTATGGATTGTTTCTATATTGGTGTTTATGAAGTCAGATATAATATGTGTAATGGCTGTAGAATTTAAGCTCATTAGGCTGATGGATATATTGTTTGTGGGATCAGATGTGGTGTCCCTCTCCTTTATGGAGAGTCATAATAATTGCCATTTTCCAAACCTCAGAAACATACTTTATGGCTATGCTTAAGGTGAACAGTTTTAGGTGTAGTTAAGTGAGGGTGTGTCTGTCAATGTCAATTAAAACTTTAGCACCTTCTTTCAAGGAGAGCTAGTTTAATGACGCCAGTGATGATTTCAGAATAGCCATCCAATCATCCTGTTCCCAGTTCAAGAAAGAAAGGGTACAATACTGCTTGAGTTACAGTGAGTGTCTATTCCAGTAGAAGAAAAGGTGTTGCATAATGAACCTGTCTCTCCACTGTGTTTTATGTATTTGTAGATGAAAATTTAGATCCTTATTTCTGGTATTTGTGGACTATTTTATTTGTGAAGAAACAAGAGACCCAGACCACTAGGTACCTAATAGCACAGCACAGAAGGCAAGACATAGATCTCCTCCCTGTAAGACACTGAACAAAAGAAAAGTGCTTCCAGTCTTTTCTGGAAAGTTAGGGTTTTTAAGCAATGATCATCTTACTTAGAAACCTCTGGAATCCTTCTAGTTATTTATGTCTAGTAAGCTGCATCCCCAAGGATGCACTGTATTCAATATCTGGCAAAATTAATACTGATTATAGTGGGGCAATGACCTGTTTAGACCTTAATGATATTCCTTTGGCAATTAGCTGCACTAAGCAGAAGGATTTTTGGACATTTGTCATTAGATGATGAACAAAGGAGTGGGAATTATCAACCCACATTCCAAGGTCTTTAATAATATTCTCATTTCTGAATTGGGTGTTGTCTATGCTGTATACTGGAGTTGCTTACAAATATGACAATATTGTATTTTCTGGCATTTAACTGGACCACATTTTTAGTATACTGTACCAGGTATTTATGAGTGTGAGTTCTTGCTGAAAGGTTTTGGCATTAGAGATGACCTTCACAATGACTCCCAGTTCACAGTCATTTGCATACTTGGTTAGCCAGAGGTCTTGGTTCAGTGTCTGGATATTAGACAATTGAATGCTTAACAACGGAGGCCCCAGCACTGGGCCTTGTGGGATATCGCTAATCACCGTCAAACTCCCTGATGAGGAAACATGTGGATTTTGTCTTTTAGCCAATTTGATATCCATTTTACTACATAGGGATCTATTTGTAATGTATTAAACTTGCTAACTGTTCAAACATAATGCTAAATCCCTTATCCAGGTCAATATATGCTGTGTGAACAGCATGACGATGGTTGGCAGCCTGTGTGACCTTTCTTGAAGAACTTAACTGGATTCATTAGACATGATCTTCCCTTGATAAAGTCAAACTGTTGTTGGTCTAGCCTGATCAGATTTTCAATACCGTAGTTTGTCTGCTCAGTTATATTATATTCCATGGCTTTGCAAAAAAGACTCATCGGGATGATGGATCTAAAATTCCCAAGGTCAGAGGTGAGTCCACCTTTGTGAGGTGACATCACTACTACCGTGGGTGATGCCCCTGCACTGGCCCAGTAATCAAGGAGTCTCAATCCTCACCACTAGCACCAATGAGGGACATGCACATTGGGAAGAAGACAAGTACACACACAGTAAAGTACAATTTCCCTTAAGAGCACACAGAGATCATAGTCAGTCTGGGGATGGTTTCTGCCTCTTTCTCCAGATCCCCAACAAGACTCCCCACTGACACAGCTATAGGATTAGGATCTGAGCTGAGTGGCCAAGCTAAGACCTCCAGCACTCTCTCTGTCCAACCAGTGCTTTGTGTCCCTACCCAAGTAGCTGACACACACACTTTGAGATTTGATTTATACGGAAACACAAACACATACTGGGAAAGGCTGGCACAGGTTTATTAGCTATGCCCCCTTCTGCCCATTCTATAAGACAGTATCATCTGCCACCAGCCACAATTAAGGCCCTTACCATAGGGTGCCCAATCTTACTGTGTAATGTTACTATTATCCAAATGGTAAGTGTGACCAAGACTGTCAAGGTTATTCAGCTGTGGCCTATACAGTGTCAACAAATACATATGCAAGTACTCTTAAAGCTTAAATATCTGAAAACAAATCAGCCACAATTAAAGGGTTTAAATATATTTAATAATAAATATTAAAAGAACAAGACAATACTCAATAACAACACTGACTACAGAGTTCAGAATTACAGGAAATATTTTAAAACAACATTGCAGGACAGTCTCAAATACAGAAAACATCTAAACTAATCTTTACTATAGTCCTATCTGTATGTAAAATAAGTCATTGTAATCTAGTTACTTACTAATAGCAAGGCAAGTGCTGATGAGTGGATGTTGTCAGATCCAAAGACAAATACAAAATTCCCAGTCTCTGACAGAGTACCCAAATTAATATCAAAACATTACTGCTGGGTCAGCTGGATGACATCACTATTTGTCACCTACCTTCAATTCCTAGGCTAACATATACCAATAGAATTTCTAGCATTTCTGTGTGAGAAGTACATATCTCTCAAAATTTGCCTAGAACTGGAAGTCGTAAAACAGTTAAACACTTTTACATTTTAAACCTATTAATTATTTCTGTTTCAAGACAATAGAAATACATTCCTAGCTCTAGACATCCTGTCTCCTTGCTGTCTTGAAACTAACTTTTATAGCACATTGTAAAATACTTTTAACTTATTTTATTGATGTTTTGCAAGTTAACTCTGTATGTTCCAACTTCTACCATTAATATAGTTTATATACATTTCTGTTCTTTTTCAGTAGGGTACACTGCGGTTACATTCTTGAAGTTCAGTACATAACATACAGTTCAACACACACTTCTGCACTAGTAGTTTAATATCTACATAATATACAGTTCCCTTACATTTGTAAGACAAGCCTATGGATCATATTAATATTCACAAAAGACATGATCATTTACAAAATTCCAGCTAGCTGGGCTAGCAGTGTCACATTTCTATATAAATCATATTAATATTTACAAGTGACATATAATTATTTACAAAATTCCAGCTAGCTGGGCTGGCAGCATTTAGGTTTGTCCCTCCATGCACCAAACTTCAGGGACAAAACCAGTGGCTAAACTTGGCTTAACTAGTTTAAGAAGTGTCTCTACCTGATCTTGTTCAATACTATTTATTAACCAGACAGGTATATTGTCAGGTCCCATTTTGTAATCTCAGAGAGCACCTTCAGTACATGTTCTGCAGTGATGATTGGGGGGAAAAGTCTAAGAGATTCAGGGAAAAGTGGACTTTGGATACTTGTCTCTGGTGTAAAGTTCACAATGAATTTGTTTGCTAGTATATCGGTAATGTCTACTGGATCAGAGAAAGTTATTCCCTTACAAATAAGTTCAGAGCAATGTTGGGTGTGATTTCTTAATTTCTTATAGTAGCTAAAGACGAATTTGTAATTGAGGTTATAGTATTTTTTTAGTTTTTTTGTCAATTTTCTGATATTAACCTTGATATGATGGTCTTTTAACCTACTGTACACTTTACAGATTTTTTGTTCTTTTACTATAGATTTGTTTATTTGGAATTTTATCTATATCGGTTTTGGGAATGCCACTTTTATGCACTTATCTAAGTGGGCAGATAATTCCATTAAAAAACTACCTGCCATTGCAACATCTAGGATGCTGCTGCTATAAATTAATTTTAAAACTTCATCATAGAATTTGATTAGATTAGTATGTTTGAAATCCTTGAATTCTAAGTTATTGGTTTCAGCAGATTTAGAGATTTGAAAGGTGAAAATAACTAGTTTATGATGTGGCGTAACCAGCAAAAGAGATAACAGGAATAATATAAAGATAAACTATATTCATAAGGACCAGGTCAAGAATATTGTGTTTTCTTGTGGATTTGTTAACAAGTCAGACAACTTTAAAGACTAAGGCAGTACAGATATTTACTAGAATTATTGAATAAAGGCCTTAAAAATCTGGAAAAGCTTAAAAGGCTGAAAAAGAGTCATTGTGGTCCACTTTATCTACCTGCTAACTCATTCACATATAAGTGTGTGTGTGTGTGTGTGTGTGTGTGTGTGTGTGTGTGTGTGTGTGTGTGTGTGTGTGTGTGTGTGTGTTATATGTATAAATCTTTTTATAGGTGGATAAATAAATATATGTATATATATATATATATATATATATATATATATATATATATATATATATATATATATATATATATATATATATAGCTAAATAGGTATACAGTAGATAGATACACATGAGGACACCAAATATGGTCAATATCTTTTTAGTCATCAACATTTGGTTGACTAAGCAGATGATTCAAAGGTATGTGAGATCATACAATTCCTGAGGTTGGGAAATATGTCCTTTCTCCCATATTGTGAGATCCTGAACTTATTATAAACAACTATCAGATAGTGAGGGGGTACATGGGGGTTGCTTCCCCCCTTTTTTGTGTGCACTAAGATTATCGCTTGGCAATGTTTTGTGTTCAACATTAGGGACATCAGTATTTGGGTCTATTGATCATGTTGAGAAGACTCTCTCTCTCTCTCTCTCTATATATATATATATATATATATATATATCACACACACACACACACACACACACACACACACACACACACACACACACACACACACACACACACATATATACATATATAGATTAATCTTTTTCTTCTTCTTTCGGCTGCTCCCATCAGGGGTCGCCACAGCAGATCAACTGTTTCCATTTCTTCCTGTCCTCTGCATCTTGCTCTGTCATACCAACCACCTGCATGTCTTCTCTCACCACATCCATAAACCTTATTTTAGGCCTTCCTCTTTTCCTGTTACCTGGCAGCTTCATCCTTAGCATCTTTTTCCCAATATACTCTGCATCTCTCCTCAGCACATGACCAAACTAACGTAATCTTGCCTCTCTGGCTTGGTCTCCAAACCTTCCAACCTGGGCTGACCCTCTAATATACTTATTCCTAATCCTGTCCATCCTCATCACACCCAGTGCAAATCTTAACATCTTCATCTCTGCCACATTAAGCTCTGACTCCTGCCTTTTTGTCAGTGCCACTGTCTCCAACCCATATAACATAGCTGGTCTCATTACCCTCTTGTAGACCTTCCCTTTCACTCTTACTGGTACTCGTCTGTCACAAGTCACTCCTGACACTCTTCTCCACCCACTCCATCCTGCCTGTACTCTCTTCTTCACCTCTCTTCCACACTCACCATTACTCTGAACTGTTGACCCCAAGTATTTAAACTCATCCACCTTCACCACCTCTACTCCCTGCATCCTCACCATTCCTCTATCCTCCCTCCCATTCACACACATATATTCTGTCTTAGTCCTGCTGACCTTCATTCCTCCCCTCTCTAGAGCATATCTCCATCTCTCCAGGGTCTCCCCCTCCTTTTCCCTACTCTCACTACAGATCACAATGTCATCTGCAAACATCATAGTCCACAGGGACTCCTGTCTGATCTCGTCTGTCAACCTATCCATTACCATTACAAATAAGAAAGGGCTCAGAGCTGAACCTTGATGTAATCCCGCCTCCACCTTAAACACATCCGTCACTCCCACCGCAGACCTCAGCGCTGTCACACTACCCTCGTACATATCCTGTACCACTCTTACATACTTCTCTGACACTCCCGACTTCCTCATACAATACCACAACTCCTCTCTAGGCACCCTGTCATATGCTTTCTCTAAATCCACAAAGACACAATGCAACTCCTTCTGACCTTCTCTGTACTTCTCCAACAACACTCTCAAAGCAAACATTGCATCTGTAGTGCTCTTTCCTGGCATGAAACCATACTGCTGATCACTAATCATCACCTCCCTTCTTAACCTATTAATATATATATATATATATATATATATATATATATATATCACATTCATATTTGCATATATACAAATATACATGTAACTATATTATAAAAAAAGTTTAAAAATCAGGTCCTAGTTTTCACAGTCAGTCTCCCATTCTAATACTAACATAAGCCTGACTCTGATGAACTTGCAAAATGAGAAGCATTCTGGCTGACATTGGCTCAAGAGAGCTATACCACCACAGATATCATGTCCAGGAGAACCACCACATATTTACAAAAACTGTACTACAGATGAATATGTCTATGACGCAGTTCATAATAACAATGTGAGAGATAAGCAAAGCTACAGAAATGTCTGAGCTTCTGTCTTGAATATTGCAGACATGTCAGGCTCACCGCAGTATATTTACACCTAGACAAAAATACAGCTGATATGATGATATCTGCTAATAAGTTGCAGTCTGTGCAGTCTGTCCATATGTGTGTATAACATTGAATAATGCAAGTCAATGTGTAGCAGAAAGTTAATATTGGTTCATGCACATTAGTAATGAAACTACTGTGCACACAAATTGACTTTAACAACATAGTCACATACCACACCTAAGCAGTATTAGTAGCTGTACTAACCATTCCCTGGGATTCAGTAAGCTTCCGTGCAGGAATAGCGTATTCCAGCACAGAAACAATCATTGAAGAGCAGCACGGCAGTGCCCCATGCATAGTTAGGAAGGCGTGCTGCCTCTGTTCCTAAACGGATATGGAGTGTCGACGAGTGAGGGGGTGCGTCTGTGAGCAGAGCTCTCACATTACACCCCGGGGATCACTTCTGTGTCTCTGCTGGACAGTGGCACAGTAAAATAACTTTCTTGGGTGGCGTAAGCTATGGAACCTTGCTAGCTAGGCTTACGTAGGCCCTTGGGCCGATAGCCTAGTACCTACCTATGAACGTATGAACCTATATATATATATATATATATATATATATATATATATATATATATATATATATATATATATATATATATCCATTGTACGTATATATATATATATATATATATATATATATATATATATATGTGTGTGTGTGTGTGTGTGTGTGTGTATATATATCTATATCTATGTATATATATATATATATATACGTACATATATGTTTAAAATATGTCCAGAATGGTTTACTATCATTATTTCAAATGACACTCGGTCGACCGCACTATGTTCGACAATGGAAAGTCGAACACGGCAATGTCAAACTTTAAAAGCAAGCCTAGGAACGGGTTTTAACACGGGTTGAGATAGGGGTGAGGTCTGTAGTTCGGCAATAGCAGTGAACCCCTATCTCGACCCATGTTAAAACCCGTTCCTAGGCTTGCTTTTAAAGTTTGACATTGCCATGTTCGACTTTCCGTTGCCAAACATAGTGCGGTCGACCGAGTGTCATTCGAAATAATAATAGTAAACCTTCCAGAACATGTAGTGGAGTCATACCTCAACATCAATAGTCACAACCACTTAGTGGAAGGGGATGTCATGTAAGTATTTCAGGTATAAATGTAGACTGTTGCTACTGTAACAGGGGTTGTCTTAACAGAAATTTAGTGTGTGGGAAGTCACGTCTGATATTGACATGTATGCCATCAGTTACTGACAGACATCATAAGATCATAATAGTACAGTACCACAGATATCACAGTAATTGTCCTGTGGAATACAGCAGAGATATGACCAATAAATGTGGACAGTCTGACACACTCTGGTCAGTCCAGAGGTATACATAGAACCACTTACTGCAAGACGCATGGACCAAGGCTGACAAAGTGGATGTTTACAGCCATGTAAATGGGTATATCATGTAAATACTGGATTAGATATGCTCACACAGTTTATGCATTTACACACTCCGGTCTGTCCTGACACATAATAACTGGAGGAGCAGAGGTCACAAGCCCACATACCACTCACTAGTTAGTAACATACATCTGTACAGCATCCCACTGCTTTGTCAGAAATACACAACAGTTATGGCGGCCTGGCAGCAGTACATCTGACAAATATCTGGACATAACATCACACTGGGTAAGTACACTGAACTGCTAGGCATGTCACAAAGCACTGTGCAAACTACAGGCAGACTGCCACAACAATGGCCTACATTTCTTATGGGGAAATACACATGTACCTGCAAATATAGTAGGCTCTACAGTCATGTAACAGCATGGAGTAACAGACACCTGTGTGAAAGCACATACCCACAACCAATCTGAACACAGCCACAGCCACATATGGTAAGTATGCTTAATATTACAGTATATGGACTGTGATCAACACCATCCTCATATGTTCCACTCACACACTAACCCTAGATATACTGGGCCAATACACAGTGTATTCCGATGCCTGACTGTAGTATTGGGCATGTGTGTGTTTGGCCCCACAAACATGTACACTGATAGGGTATCATACACTGGAGCAGCATGCAGCATCAGATAGAACAGGACCAAGAACAATGACATCGTCCACAGTCTGTACACAAGCCAAGGTACATATTCACATTACACACTCTGTTGACAATCACTATAAGTACACAGACCTCACTACTGTACACACTACAACAGAATGTCCAGGTTTTGTCTTCAAATATAGGCCCTACTATACATTACATGTCTAGCATTCTGATATCTCACTGGGTTATCAGGTATGATGTCAGTAAATAATGGTGTACTGAGTATATGCACCTCTTACTGCATAACATATGTATAAAGGTTGACAGAGTTGCGGCTGGAGGCACAAACACAGGGCCAATATTGACATGTTGCTGTGATAACCTCATACAATTACTGGTGTAACAGGGTTTGTTGTGACATATGTCTTCTGAGGGATATGAAGTCAGTAACTCGCATGGCTGTCACTATGTACTGACCGCAATCCTCAGAGTATGCTGCTGCATTTCTAAAGATAGGAAATGTGTGAGCAACACAACACATGTAAGACTCCAAACACTGGCCAGTCTGCAGATAGCCCTAAAGATGAGAGTTTTCTCAACCAGATAACACTGTCATGACAGGTATTAAATCATGTAGACCAGCCATATTCACACAAACCCTGTTAAATCAACATTACTTCAAATGCAGAAGAGCAAGACTTACATTCTGTCCTCTTGTCTGGAACATCCCCCTCCTGTTTGTTGGCCTGTCTCCACAGTGTATGTTGTAAGAGGTATATCCCACTATCCTCTGTAATGCTGTTTGCCAAACACCAACATGAAGTCCTGCTCACAGTGAATGAAAAGGGTCAACACCCACATGATGTTCCTAGTTATAGGAGTGTGTTTCCATGCAATTGGCTATGGGAATGTTACCACAGCTGTTCCACATGCAATCAGCTAGTGGGGGACTGCAATTGATGCACAGGCCATCAGCTGATCATGAGCAACACTTACAAAATACAAGCTGCTGCCTAAGCAAAGCAGGTGTACTTTACCATATCCACCAGAGAGGGAGTGAGAGAGACAGACAAAGTAAGAAAGGAAGGGGGTAGGAGAGAAAGAGCAAAACAAGTTTGTGTCACACACTTACTAGTACACAGTATTAAATCCCTGCCTGACTACGTATTGCAATTACATTTTTATGCAGTTATTGCATGCGCCACAGAGCTTACATGTTGGAGAATTGTCCAAAGGTATTGCTGAAGGTGAGTGACATCAATAACAGTGATAAAGGAGGGATACGATAATTGTAGTACATGTGCCTGTCCACAAAAGCAGGTGTCAAGGAAGACACAACCACACTCACTCAGGGACTCACACACATTATCAAAGTTGGCAAGGTCAGGATTAGAATTCCTAACTAGTTTGCTACACTACAGTATTACACAGGTATCACATACACCACAGAGGTTATCGGGCTGATATATGGGCAAAGGGTATGTCAAGGTGACTGACATCAGAAGGCATGCTTCAGTAGGGCAATGGGAGGTATAGTGAGTGTGAAAGGCTTCTAAATCATCAATCTCCACACACACACACACACACACACACACACACACACACACACACACACACACACACATTTGCCAGTACTGACATGCATGGGTTCACTGCTTCACAGGTGTGTAGTGGTTGACTGTGCCAGATGGCTGTACAAGGCTAGGCAAAGGGTATACCTTGGCATCAGGCCACATGACAATGGTCTGCAGTGTGGCTCAGGGGTGTAGTCCCTGGATTGGCCCACACAGGGTATTGTATTTACGATCCACTCATCTGGGTTACTATTGTGGGTGGCCAGTGCTGTGCAATGCTTGCCATGTATGTGTTCTATATTCCAAAACATGGACGGTGTCTTGCATGTGCACATGTCCCACATGCATGCTCTGTGACATGTGGAAGTGTACCTGGGGTGTCTGGGGCATGTTGTGTGGACAGATTGCTATCATCTGATGTGGCATTCCTGACCTCATGTGGTGAGAACTGGCTATGGAACTGAGGTTGATCCTGCACCTACATTGACAGCATGATACAGGTATTCACTGGTGTTAATGGCATCTGTCCATACAGAACATGTGTATAAGGCATGGTATTTCCTTTGTGGGTTACATTTGCTGACTCTACAGTTGTTTCAGGTGTCCAGTGGGGAACATAGTAAAGGGCCACTGTAAGCAATTATTTGCCTGTTGTAGGGATGGAACAAGGAGCCATTTCCTCTGTAGTCTACTGCAACCACACTGTGGTTACTATTTGTGGGCAATATTCAGGGAACTACCAACATAATGGCTGTTGCCTAGCCAAGTGTGTTTGTGTATGAGACCTGGGTGGAGAGTGTTCTCTGGGTAATACAAGGGTTGCCTATATTGTTCCCCAATCCATAATGTCACATGTAGGGGTATGGGTTGTCTACACCAGCCTCTCTGCTGTTTGACATCTGTTGTCCTTGTAAGCTGGACATTGTGACATATAATAGGTCCTCAATATAAGAAATTTGCAAAATCCACTCCACAATGAGTCCTGTTATTACACCATCATAGCTACCTCCACACATGATACTGATCACACACACACACACACACACACACACACACACACACTTGGCAGTGCTGAGATTTAAACCCCTACCTAGCGAAGTATTGCTACTACAGTGTACTACATTTGTCACATGCACCATGGAGCTTATAGGACTAGTCTTTCCCCAAAGGTGTATTTCAAGGTGAATGACATCAGCAGGCATGCCAAAGTAGGGCAATGGAAAGTGTAGTGACTGTGAATGGCCTCAAAAACATTGATCCTTACACAGACAAGCAAGCACACACACACACACACACACACACACACACACACACACACACACACACACACACACACACACACATAATTTCACAATTGCCATGTCTGGGATTAGATCTCCTACCTAACTAATACATCACACTACAGAATTACACAGAATTACACAGTTATAGCATGTGCTATGGAGCCTATAGGGCTAACCCTTCTGCAAAGATATATTTCAAGGTGAATGACACAAGCAGACTTGCCAAAGTAGGGCAATGGAAAGTGTAGTGACTGTGAATGGCCTCAAAAGCATTGATCCCTAGACTGACAAACAAACACACACACACACAGAGTTTCACAGTCACCATGTCTGGGATTAGAACTCCTACCTATCTAGTACATCACATTACAGCATTACACAGTTATAGCATGCACCACAGAGCTTATAGTGCTAGACATTCTGCAAAGGTGTATTTCAAGGTGAATGACATCAGCAGGCTTGCCAAAGTAAGGCAATGGAAAGTGTAGTGACTGTGAATGGCCTCAAAAGCATTGATCCCTACACAAACAAACACACACATACACACCCACACGCACACACACACACACACACACACACACACACACACACACACACACACACACAAGTTGCCATGTCTGGGATTAGAAATCCTACCTAACTAGTATATCATGCTACAGCATTACACAGTTATAGCACACACCACATAGCTTATAGGACTAGTTTTTCTGCGAAGGTGTATTTCAAGGTGAATGACATCAGCAGGCTTGCCAAAATATGGCAATGGAAACTGTAGTGATTGTGAATGGCCTCAAAAGCATTGATCCCTACACATACACACACACACACAGACACACACACACACACACACACACACACACACACACACACATACACACACACGTATGGGAAGCACTACGATTCTCACAGTTGCCATGTCTGGGGTTAGAACTCCTACCCAACTAGTACATCACATTAGAGTATTATGCAGTCATAGCACACACCACAGAGCATATAGGGCTACTCCTTCCCCAAAGGTGCATTTCAAGGTGAATGACATCAACAGGCTTGCCAAAGTAGGGCAATGGGGAGTTCAGTGTGTGTGAATGGGCCATAAACCATTCATCTGGAAGCACACACGCAACACTCAGTCACACACAGGTTTACATTTATCAGGAATGTGTATACAACTGCTAGATGAATAATGACTTGTACAGTCATGTTACACAGTCACAAGCACCACAGACACTATAGTGCTGACGGCTACCAGAAGCAAATGTCTACAATGATAGACATTTGCACATCATGTGGTATTGGCCAAATGGATGTGTGCTGAGTGGGACAGACCTCATGATGGGAAGCTCTTTGTCACTGTCTGTCACTCTCTTTCACACATGTATGTATGTATATGTTTGGCCTATTATAATGTGTTGTCCTTGGATATATGTGTGTATTCATATCCGATGTGTGTGCAAAGCATGACTGGTGTGCAATGTGGAGTGTGTGCACAAATCATCTGTGACTGACAGATATGTATAGTCCACTGTTGTTGCCAGACATGGGCTTCGTTTCTCTAAGTGTGGGAGCATGCCCAGTATGACTACTGTATTGGATGTGTGAATCTATTCCAGGTAGGTTATACTCCCGTGCAGACATTTGTGTTCTACACCTACAGGTAGCAAACTGTTTCTGCTGGATATTTGTAGATCACTTGAGAATATGGGGCCACAATGGGAAAAGGATAGTGGGATACTGTAACTAATTGTGTTTGTGCTGCTTCTGCTACATGGTTTTGGTGTTAGCAGAGATATTCAGACATATGTACTGTTTTACACTGTGATGATTTATGTCATCATCTACTGACAGAAGCTCTTTGTCACTGTCTGTCACTCTCTTTCACACATGTATGTATGTATATGTTTGGCCTATTATAATGTGTTGCCCTTGGATATATGTGTGTATTCATATCCGATGTGTGTGCAAAGCATGACTGGTGTGCAATGTGGAGTGTGTGCACAAATCATCTGCGACTGACAGATATGTATAGTCCACTGTTGTTGCCAGACATGGGCTTCGTTTCTCTAAGTGTGGGAGCATGCCCAGTATGACTACTGTATTGGATGAGTGAATCTATTCCAGGTAGGTTATACTCCTGTGCAGGCATTTGTGTTCTACACCTACAGGTAGCAAACTGTTTCTGCTGGATATTTGTAGATCAGTTGAGAATATGGGGCCACAATGGGAAAAGGATAGTGGGATACTGTAACTAATTGTGTTTTTGCTGCTTCTGCTACATGGTTTTGGTTTTAGCAGAGATATTCAGACATATGTACTGTTTTACACTGTGATTATTTATGTCATCATCTACTGACAGATATACATATTTGCTTGCAGTAATTTCCTGGGGAACACAAGATGAATGAAGCTGTGTCCAGTATTGTGGTCAGCAGCCTACATATTCTAGCACAATCATGCCATTCTGAAGGTGGAGCTGCAGACACTTGCTGATGGGTCTGTATAAATGGTTCAACACCTTGGTACTGTGGTGGCTAAGGATCCCATGCTTGTACATCCATCGACGTGACAGTATGGCCATATTCTGCTGTTGCCATACCTCACAGCTGTACAGATTCACACGGGTTACCCAGATGCAGGGCTCATATTTCTGGTCATTACTCCTTCCCATTGTGGTTTACAAGCAGGTTGTGGCCACCCATTTCTGTGTTTGCAGGCAGGGATAGTATGTGCACACATCTGAGTTTCGGATTTCACACATTCCATGGTATCCATGCTTCTACCCCCCCCCCCCTGTTATTCTGTCCTCTTCCGAACATTATGCAACCATTATCTGATAAGTATCCCTATAATTATCACTTCATTTCAGCAGTATTTAGGGGTTGGTCCACAGTTCATGCTGTAGGACATGGTGGACAGGATACTGGGATTTGTCGACAAGGCCTTGCATTTGTGTTCTGTGGACTGTGTTATGTTGTTATTTGTGAGTCCATGAGATAACATACACTGGCAGTACAGGTGAGACATAGGCCTTTGACAGAGGACTGTAGGGCATTTTGTAGTGATGCAGGCCACCAGTAGCAGGCTGGTGCATTGTGTCACTCCTACATTCCCAGGCTGCAAGCCACTATATTCCCCTGGGGTGACAGGGAAGGTGTGCAAGGTGTTAATGTCAATAGTTTCTGTCCTTATTGATCCATTGATGTGGATGCTGGCAGGGTGCTGCTTACAGCTAGGGACACACCTGCATGTGACACCGCTTCAGCATGCTGCATTCTATGGTTATTACCATACAGAACTAGAGATCATATTGTACTCATTCCCAACAGCAAGGATAAGACCTGTGAGGTACCTGTGGCTGATGGTGGGGTGAGTTGGGGGCATGTGTGCTATGGAAGCTGCTTGCAGCTGATTCAGATATATGTGGGGCATTCCACTTATGCTGGCTTGTACAGTGACATCAGCAGCTTCTCAGTACTTCATACCTGTGCCTTTTGTGGTCTGCCAGTGTTTGGGTGAACTACATCAGCATTCCATACTACACAGTCAACTAATGTGCTGCTAACCTGTATGCACAATTCCAAAGGTGTGTCCATTTGACAGTAACATTTTATACACTCTCTGTCTAGGGTACTTCCACCTGTGTACTGTTTGTATGTCTAGGCCCACATTCATGACATGTCCATCTTTCGGATGGTGACAGATATTAACTCTGAACAATTAGTGTGGATTACTGCTGGATTGTGCCTTGCTGGGATGCATTGTGTCTGGCACTGCAGTTGTGAGAACATGGCCCTGTCATCGACAGTACAGGACAGACCCCTCCATGCCTACATGCTGACCACTTTCACACAATATACAACACACAACAACCTAACACACAGAGCCCTGCATATTGTACACATGCTACATTCTATCCTGCTACTTTGGCCAGCTCAGGTAATCTGTGCTCCACTGTTATTATACCTACAAGTAGTAGCATTTCTACATAGGATTGTGGGGGAGCACACCTGACAACTGTAAACATTTGCTATGACTGTACTGGTATTTCAGGTATTCCATTTCATTCTGCGTTCTTTCCTATCATGCAGACTAGAGGTATATCAGTGTACTACAGTTCTTAGGTTTTATTTACCTACATTTCAGTTTCAGACTTCTTACCCTTCAGAACTAACATCCCACTGCCTGATCTGTTGTAGTCTGTCTTTGTAGGTCTGGAGGGGGGCTGTTCTCCATAGCCATCAAGCAGTGGCTTTGTCACAGCCTTTCTTTGTGTTTGTCTACACCTGTCCTTCTGGCTGAGACTGTTCTTGGGTATGTGAGCCTCACTGACATGCATGTGTTTGTTCTATGGACACATATTTGGCCCACTACATGTCCTGCAGTGGGTTTTGTCACCTTGTCTAGTACTGCCTACTGTGTTGACACCAGTATGTGTTAAGGATTTCATGCTGCCGATATAGGTGTCGACTATCTGCTGCTATCCCATTCAGCCACCTAATTCCCTAACATGCTCAGATCCTTACCATAGATACAGGTAGCAGAACCTACTACTCCATTCAGCAATTGATAGTGAGCGTGACTTACCTTGTGGCTGTGCCAGTATTGAGGATGGTGCTGGAGGGCTATGTCGGATGCACATAATACACTCCCTATACATGGTTAAGCACAGGTAGTGTCATGTTTGGCATCAATTTTACTATATGTGTGAGTTGGAGTGAAGTGTCATTCCCTGGGGTCCTACCGTGTCAGTGTATGTGCTATGCATTGCCTCTTTGCCAAGGCCTGGTCATACTGGGCATGCCTCCTTCTGCCTACTGGGGCAGGCTCAGGGTGTTCCTCCTCCAAGTCACTCTGTGCCTGTGCTGGCCTTGGCAATGGTGGGGGTGGGGGGGGCCTGTGTGGCCTGCCCCATGCTGTTCCTGCTGCAGCTGTTTCCGCAGGATCATATTGTGTAGCATGGCACATACAATGACAATATGGGTACATGTAGCTAATGAGTACTGCAAGGCTCCACCAGATATGTCCAGGCACTGGAACCATGATTTGAGCATCCAAAACACTGGTCTGTGCATGTGCCTCATTATGGAGTTCTTGCTTGGGTGCGTGTGCATTTCTAATAGGTGTCATCAGCCATGACTCCAGTGCGTAACCAGCATTCCCCACTAGGTGGCCATATGGGATGTCCCCATTGGCAAATCTCTGGTACAGCTGCATCATATGCCAAATGTGGGAATCGTGATAGCTTCCAGGGCTGCCAGCACACACATTCATTATAATTCCCTGGGCATTGCACACGGCCTGGCAGTTGATGGAGGGGAAGCCCTTGTGGTTTATGTAGACTCTGCTCCACTCACCGGGTGGTGCTTTGATGTGTATGTGTGTGCAGTCTATAGTACCCACTACCTCAGGGTATTCTGCTACTTGGTGGAAGAGACGCATATTGCTGGTCAATGCCTCACAGGTGTTGAGGAAATATATGTGCTCACCAGCATGCGCTGAGATGGCATCCAGGAACTGGTGGAGTACCCTGGATGCTGATTCCTGTGAGATCTCTATGATATCCCCAGTTGGCCTTTGGAAGGTACCTGTGGCTAGTATTCTTAAGCCTACACATACCTTGGTATCCACTGGGATGGGTTCACCTCTGTTGTTTCTGTGTGTGAGGTGTGGCTGGCACAGCTCAACAATGTGCTGTAGGAGGTCCCTGTCCACCCTATAGTGCTCCACTATCTCCAGCTCATGTAGCCACTGGTAGGTTACCCTGGGTCTGTACACGCTTCTCCTTCTCCTCACTGTGGGTTGGTCATCAGCATTGTCATCCTCAGCACCCTCAGTCTCTTCCACATGTTGACTTATGAGAGCAAATGCAGCCCCTATCATTTTGTTGCTTTTGTTAGGTAAAATTTCCCTGTTTGTGTACACCAGTGATGTAGAGTTTGTGGGAAAAAAACAGAGGGAAAGGTGTTTGCATAGTTTATAGTAGTGTGCTGGGCTGGGCTACTGCCTGTGTAATTGGCTGATTCTGATACATTTCACCTGCCAGCTATGCTAGTTCTGCTTGATTACCTTCCTACTGCTGTTTTCCCTTCCCATTGGCTTCCTGTTTAAGCCCTGAGGCACGCTGCACAAACCCAGTTCTCAGATGTGAATGGAACTGTTATTTCCTGGTTTAACTTTTTTTTGTTTAAAACCCGGTGTGTGGTGCGCACACCCATTTAGGCAATGTGAATACTGCTAGGCAGCTTCAGACACACCCCCTTCCTTAGCTCTGCTAAGCTACAGGCAAACCTGAGCCACAGAACTCCAATAAGCTTACAGTATGCCTGAAACAACCCTCTATGATGTCAGCTAACTCTTAGGCTTGCACCATGGTTTTCCTGTACCTACACGGTTGGGTGCAGGCTAGCCATGAGGGGAACTCTGTGATTCAGTATCATTCCCCTCATTTGCATAGAATTGACTGCTAATGTCTAGTTACAAGTCTGACACTGAGCCTTCTCTATTCAGTGGCCTTGTTGTCTTCTGCCTGCCATTGACTATAATGGCAAAATTGTGATTTTGCCTAAAAAGCTTTTTTCAAGGTTTTAGTTTTATTTTCAGGCCAATCCCGTTTGTGCGCCACTGCCCTATGCTTAAATGGTTGAAATTGGCCCAAACAAAAATAAAAGTTATTTTTTTGTCATTTTGAAACTACTTTCCATGCCAATGGCCATATATTTGGCCATTGGCAGGCCTTCCACATTATATACTCACTTTATTTAGAGCTGTCATGGCTCCATTTTGTAGTTTGCAGAAATGTACTCGGTTACTATCCGAATACATTTCTGCAGGTTACACTACTCCTGCACAGACAGCTTCCAGCTTCCTGGATCACTAATTCACCTCATTTGCATGGTTTTCACCTGAGAATGGTGTAATTAGCATACTGGCACTGTGTCCATGCAGGAATAGTGCAGGACCACTCATTCACATCCTGGGAGCTTGTTCTTGGATCTCTTGGTGGCCATATTGCCTCCAGCAGCTCTTTCACTATTCCTGCACACCGTGCAGACCTTGCTGAATCCTGGGGATTATATTTTACTATTATAAAAGGCTTTGCGTAAAAACAACTGATCAGTTTAATTAACATATTACCCAATCACCCATGAGTACTTGTTCCATACTTGTAGGAAAGCCTATATATTGCATAACAGAAGGTGTACTCCTAGTAGTGGCATATGCAGGCAAAATGAAATATATTATCATATTAATATGCAGTTGAGTGACCACATTTATAATGAATATTATAGATATGTAAAATAGGTTGTACAGTTTTGTTTTGCTAATAGTATTCTTTGTTGATGAGGTAAAAGTTGTTAATGTAGCAGTATGTTGTAGGCTGTCTGTATGTTTTATAATGCATATGATAAATGTATGTTGCTGACACATTTATGGTGCGGATGCCAGATGTGTTGAACTGCTACTCACGCATGATTACAGGAGGCAACTAAAGCAATTATTCTTTTCTGGTTTTGCTGGATGTTGTAATGTTGTTTATGGGAAGTGATGCTCCAATATAATGTATTGATGATGTGTCCAAAAATCAGGTAAGTACATAGAAGGTATGACGTAACAGTAAACTTTTGACATAATAATTGGTTATCTCTTTGTACATAGGTTAGGGATGTAGGCTTTGCATATTACCCAAGAGTCTTTGTCTCATATCTATACTAATGTTCCAGTCATCATTCCCAGCTTAGGGATATATATAATTGCAGTTACAATATATCTTCCACATACTATACAGGCATTTACCTCATGTATGAAATGCATTGAAAATACCTTTACTATTATTACTATTATTACACACTTGGTTATAAAAGGTTCTGATCGCACAATTGCCTGCCCTGGTCTGTGTAACTGTAATACAAAATATTTAGTTTATGTAGCTTCTTGCGTTTCATGTGACGCATTCTACGTTGGGATGACCACACGTAGACTGCGTGACCGAATAAGTGAGCATGTACGTAGTATAAAAAACAAAGATTTACACAATGCTTTGTTTCTACATAGCTGTCAATGTAAGACTTTCAAAAAATTCTTGTTCTTTGTTATTGACAGAATTTATGAAGACCAAGGGGGTGATATTATCAATAAGGTGGCCCTATTAGAAGTTGAATGGCAGGTGAGATTAAATGCCATGAGGTTTCCTGGCATCAATGATTGTATATCTATCAAACCAGTTTTAAAACAAAAAGCAAGTTGCATTTAATCAAATGGGTGATTGTATTGTATTATGCTGTATGCATTGAATGTGTTTACAAAGTCATTCCTTTAAGGTTTTCAGGTTGAAATATGTATATTTATATTTATATGTTTATATGTTTTTTAATATAAAGGTTTATGGATATGAGATCATGAGGTATATTATTTTACTGAATGGTTGTGATTTATTTAGTGTTTGCATGTTCGCTTATTTACTTTCATTTTTTGTATTAGAACAGGTTCTGTATTTTTAAATAGGTTGAGGCAGTGCTTTGGCTCATTGGTGCATTTAAAATGTGATGTCATTGATTAACAAGTCTCAATTATTGTATATATATGTTAATTGTGGTGTTCCAACCGACTCTGATGATGCCTTTTTAGGTGAAAGCGCTTAGTCGGTGGATGTTTTGGTCATTAAAATTTTCCTGGTTTTTTATTGTTGGTCCTGGCGTTCTGTTTCACTGTTGTTGCCCTTCGCTATTTTTACCTTTACTATTATTATTGTTGTGGACTCTTTTAATCCCTTTTGGTTTGATGCTGTAATAGCTGATTTGTTACTTTGTTATACATATATGTGCAAGGAAAGAGTAACACAAACTCAGTCATTTATTTCTCTTATTTAGTATATCAGCTTGCTTATTATAAATGTATAGTCTCTGCTTATCAACCAACAAGGGCATTTTCATTTCATTTGTGGTGGCAACACTATATGGCTGTACACTGTGCGTCTAATACCCATATTACCACATAATGACATAAATGTACACTCTGAATACACATTAGGATGCATTTATTTTAATCAGTAATGAATAGTACACTGTGTATTATACACACACAGTGTACGAGGCTTCATAGGTAATATGCAAAGTATAGCTGAACACATATATGTTGCACATCTGTAGCCAAATATAAGAGGTCCAATTAGATGCATAAATTATATCTTTACATTGAAATGCCTGTGATTTCCATGATAAAGAAAACACTTAATAAATAAATCGCACTTGGTGAATGTGTGATTGAATAAAGTGTCAGTAATCTCTAATTGATTCAAAACCAGCAATTTCCAATAACACTGAAAAAACACAAAATGCATTTCTACAGGCATGCAACAGCACTCTGGCACCCATCTTAGTTAAATATATTAACTGACATCCATGGAGAAATGGCAATCTCTACAGAAAAGAAAAATGCCCCCACAAGCTATCTGTATTACTCTGTTGCTAATAAAGGTATACTCACGTCAAAACACATGCCAGTCTCTCATCTAATTCCATCCATACCAAACCTACACCCAATATACCACAGATAATAAAGAATACAATTGCAGAAATCACCATTACTACACCACATTTGATAATCAAGGAACATGAGGATAATGCTTTGTTATTAATGTAAGTAGATGATCTTACAAATTTGCGTGCTTCCTGTTTTTCATACATTGCACATTTTGGTGTTAGTCTATCATTTCTCCTTGTAAAATAGTGTGCATCTATCTATACCTCATGATCTGAACTGTACACATTTTACGCAGCATTTTCACAGTTATTGCAATGCTTTGTACAGAGACTTGCTTAGTAAGACGTACGTATCTGTATATGAAATTATGAACATCATCATTTTCTTTATGCAATACAGATAGAATAGGAATTAATTCCAAGTGGAAAACAGTGGCTGCAGTACTTGTAATCTGTGTCCACTAAGGGCAGAGGTGTGCTATGGTAAATAATCTGCAATTTACTAGGGCTTAAACCATCTAATGGGCTATGCAAGAATGGAGATTCAAGTGGAAAAGGCGTGTAATTGGAGAGTGAGAATAAACACGACCTTTTCATAAAGAACCCCATGTTATATTACTGTCCTGGAACACATTAAATCTAAGGCCATTTCCTGGAGTAACAGTATTAAACAAACAGCTGGTGGTTCCATATTATAATCTGAAATGATTTAGTGAAAGTTGGGCAATTTGAATCACTACCATATGAAAAAATGCCAGTTTATTTTGGGAGGTACTTTAGGAGATGTAATTAGCATGAAAGCTTTTGTGCTGAGCACTTTGATTTTTAATGACAAGTAGCTGCTTTATGTCTATGTGACCACAGACTTAAATGTCTCAGTTCCTCACTTTTGAGGATTGTCAGTACTGGAAAAGGAAGATTTTTGTTGTGAATAACAAATTTGTCCATGCTATTTCATGATCTCTAATGGTAGGCTGTCAGTAGGGTCACAATTATTATTCAGAAAATATTCATGAACCAAAAAAAAAAGAGAAGAGAATGAAGCTTTTCTGCTGAAACAGTCAAGTGTGCCAAAGTCAATTCTTTTGTACCCCTCTCTGTCCACTCTCTGGTAGAGCGGCATAGTGTACATCTTTGGAGCATCCAACCTTGTATAAGGAATATGTCTAAGGAGGCCAAAGGTAGTAGCCTGTAGTCACTAATTCATTACTTATGCTGACTTTCTTGATCACTCTTGCCTTAGGAAGGGTTCAGAGTTTTATGGGTAGTTCTTGCATGACTAAAAGTACATGCTGCACATGGCTGTTGTATGATATAGCCTACAGGGAGAACAGGGACAATCCTTCAGTGAAACTCCCCTTCAGCATTTCGTTATAACTATCCTTAGCTGTCCACTCACTTTAGCTTATCTCCGAAAGAGAGAGAAGTGAAAAGGACTAATGATAGGGTTCAGTAGTTCAGTAATGGGGGGAGGGCAAAACACTATCTAAAAGTACGTAATCACCACAACACCACAACACTATAAATATGAGTAGAACTGTTGAGATCACTATTTGCAAAATAGGACATAATATCTATCAATAAATAAAGTGTTTGTGTTCTTTCTATAGTAATCACTCCTTTTTTATGTTTGCAGAATGTTTATATTTTATGTATATGATTTATTGTCAATTTTGTCCAAACAGCACTGCAGTATGGCTGATATTTTGTTTCATCTGCACAGCTGATAATAAAATGGGTTGGAAAACTGGATCACCTATAAGAAACACATGGAAGAAAATAGCTGAAATGAACAATGGCTGTCTGGACAGAGGTTAGGTCATCATAACACCATTAAAGAACTTATCAGACCTTGAAATTCAATCAACACAAAAATAGATATCAATACTCTGGCATCTGTTTGTGAGCTGACAGGCAGACTCATAAAGTTGATATACTACAGCCATATAGATGTCGTGTCCTTTTAGCAACATGTCATTACCTTCCCTGTTGAACATTTCGCTGGGTGGATCACAGCTGTTATTGGACCCTTGTGGATGAACTCTTGAGTTTCCTGGAAGAAACAAAAAGTTGATAATGACTTCCGAGAACATCTCAGTGATTTATTTATGAACTTATTTTCTGAACTGCCTTTCTGAGCTTGCCAAGGCAATCTCTTCAAGGCTGCTGTAGCTTTTAACTGCAGTGCTAACAAATGGCACTCTGACAAATTTTTCTGGCAATGGAGAGAAATTGCTAAGCTCAAATCATTTTGTACCAGTGCCTGATTTACACTTCCAGAATAAAAAGTAAATTAAATAATATATATATATATATATATATATATATATATATATATACATTCCAGACATTAAAATCCTTTTGAAGAATTACTTATGGCTCTAAAGAAGCTATGGAAATCACAATATTTAGAAAAAGGCCGTATATCAAAGAATATTTTCACTGCATGCTATTATGCAAGCAAGCTGCATAGAAATAGCACATTTGTTACATATGGATGCATTGTTTTCTTTGTTTAATTTCTCATCTGACATTAGTTATACTAGTAGCCTCAAACAGCCCAGAAAACACTCTACCATATTACATTTGTGAAGCAAGTTTTTATCTTTTTCTTTTTTTAATTTTCCTTTTCTCGCTGTCTTTCAATCATAATACAAAATGTATGGCCACAGAAGGTCTCGTATAAGTTTGTTTTGCTTGGAAAAGAGTTTGAACGTTCCGCCAAGTGCTCATTTCTCAGAACAATGAATATACCTGAATGTTTGATACAGTGCTGCTTTACAGAAGAGTAAGACTAACGTGATCTGCATATGAATCCCATGATGCTGTGCAGTATGGACTTGTACTTCTACATGCTCTTGTGAGATGATGCTTGATCCTACGTTTTCTCACTGTGATATTTTTTGTTACAGCCTGCTTTTATCCTAAAACTGTGTTATCAGACTTTACAGGGAAGAGAACAGGATTTCAAAAGAACTGAAGCTGCCATACTAGGCTGCTTTACATACTGTAAATGGTTCAGGAAGTGGGTTCTGAAGAAAGCCATCATGAATAAGTAATTATTGACCCAAATGAGAGACACAAAGTCATTTCAGTGAGCTTTCATTTTCAAGTAATATAACATGATGCTGTCATCAAAATGGGGTCACAGCTAAACAACAGTCTTAGAATGTATCTGAGTATTGTATATTTCCTGCAGACTTCAAAACTACAATGGTATGCTATATGATATTTGGGTTGCAGTCAATAAGAACGAATGCACTTACAGGCTTCTTTTACAGCCTTTCCGCTGCTTTGTTGAGGGGGGCTGTTGGATGAGGGAATTGTTACCCTACAAAAAATAAAAATAAAAAAAAATATGTTTTTAACGTTTTTTTTTATTTTTATTCAATATTTCACCATTTGGTAGTTGATGAGACACTCAATATTTGTCACATCAGCAAAGAGCTACTATAGCTACCAATACATTTTTGTTCTGTGTATACAGTTCAGAGTGCAATAGCTCCCAGTATATTCTTATTCTGTGCATGCAGTGCAGAGAGCTACAGCTCCCTGTATATTTTTGTACTGTGTATACAGTGCGAAGAGTAGCTACCATTATATTCTTGTTCTGTGTATACAGTGCAAAGTGTAGTTCCCAGTATATTCTTGTACGGTGTATACAGTGCAGAATGCTATAGCTCCCAGTATATTCTTGTTCTGAGTACACAGTGCAGAATGCTGTACCTCCCACTATATTCTTCTTCTGTGTATTGCATATATAGTGCAGAGCGTAGATCCAAGTATATTTTTGTGTATACAGTGCAGAATGCTGTAGCTCCCAGTATATTCTTGTTCTGAGTATACAGAGCAGAATGATGTAGCTCCCAGTATATTCTTGTTCTGAGTATTCAGTGCAGAATGCTATAGCTCCCAGTATATTCTTGTTCTGGGCATCCAATGCAGAGTGCTATACCTCCCTGTATATTCCTGTACTGCATGTACAGTGCAGAGTGTAGCTCCCAGTATATTCCTATTCTGTGCATACAGTGCAGAATGTTATAGCTCCCAGTATATTCTTGTTCTGTGTATACAGTGCAGAATGCTATAGCTCCCAGTATATTCTTGTTCTGTGCATACAGTGCAGAATGCTATAGCTCCCAGTATATTCTTGTTCTGTACATGCAGTGCAGAATGCTATATCTCCCAGTATATTCTTGTTCTGTGTATACAGTGTGGAGTGTACGTCCCAGTATATTCTTGTTTTGTGCATGCAGTACGGAGTGCTAGAGCTCCCTGTATATTCTTGTACTGAGTATATAGTGTGGAGTTTAGCTCCCAGTATATTCTTGTTCTGTGTATACAGTGTGGAATGCTATAGCTCCCAGTATATTCTTGTTCTGTGTATATATACAGTGCTCACAGTTTGATGGGAACACTTGCCTTTTTTACATGCAGTATGGTAACAAAGGATTGTCTAGCCTGAAGCTCAGTATTGTCTTGCATTTTATCTGCAGTGGTTTTACACAATTAGGAAAAATACTTTGAGCAGCCTCTTCTGAGCTAAAAGCTATTTGCACTAAGCGTCTTTTTTAAACAGCAGTTTTTCATTTCTGTTATGTATTACTCTAAGTAATCAAGTATTTTTTAATCCCACCTATGATGTCTATCCATGCACACTGGTGTAACCAGTCAGCAGACCTCAGAAAGGTATGGGTGAGGCAATACACATTTATTTATTTTTGATCACGTGGCTTTTTTCCTTTTCCATGAGGACCTCTTTTCTGCCCTGACCCACTTACAGCTGCAGAGTTAATACAAACACTTGATATTAAAGTGAAATAGTTATATGCAAAGTACATTTGTGTGTATGCAAAACAAGAAAGTACTCATTTTAATTTTTCTGAATTTCGGACTTTATGAGGAAAGACACAGGACAATTAGCAGAAAAAAAGGTAAAAGTCAGATCCATCCATCCAGCAAGCCACAACCCCCTTTTTCCATTTTTGCACATGGGGTTGGGGTGTCACTTCAACACTAACAATCATCTAGAGCCAAGATTTACACTTCCAGATGGCTAGCCCTGACATGAGTAGAAGTCAGATGAAAGGGAGATAATATTACTGTGATATATGACCAGAAATGTCATGAAAATGTAAAATAGTTGAGAATTCTTATCTACCAGGCTGAAAAGACAGATCAAAAGATGGAGATAAGCACTTGGAGAGCTTTCACTGAGTAGAATTAAACATTTTCTAGTAGTTAATGGGACTGTGTAAGGAAAGAGTGCAAGTGTGATGCAGAACTGATAATATGTGGCATTGTGGTTTTGTGAGACCTGGATAACTGTGTTTTTCTGACAAGTTTCATCTAATTAGTTCTTGAGAATCTGTAGTGCCTTTTCATCTCCTAGGATCTGCATATTACTGGAATGCTTCAATCTGTGATGATGTGTGCTTGATTGAATTCCTAACACAATAAAGCCCAAACACATTTTTTGCTTACATGCAGAAATCTAAATGCTGACCAGTGGAATAGTGGCACTAGGGATTGCATTTCAAAACTTTTGCATTAACAAAGCAGGGAGCTTCCACCATTCTGCTCTCACTACTTCAAAGTGACTTGTTATTATCATTATGAGAGGGTTTCCCAATTCAGTAATTCAGCACCTGTCAGTTTGAGACACTGCATACTAGCAACAGGTATTGGGATTCCATAATATGGTACTAATTAATCTTCTTACCTATGTCTAGACTAGCACAAGCCTTCCTGTGGACTTGATAGACCTGCCATATCCTGCCATAGTTGTCATGCTCCAACATTCCACTTTTACAGCAATCCTAGTACTGTAGGCAAGCTAAGCTACCTGCGGTACCAGTTCAACCATACTGGTGGGGCCGCATGAATGTGGGTCAGTCTGCATAGCAGTATTCATGTAAGGCAGAAAGGAGAATGTCGGCATGTTAGTCAGCATGACTGTCACGCCTGCATTCTCAGGGAACAGACATGCAGGGCCACTAGCCAAACAAGGACATCAATCAGAAGTCTTTGACAGCCATCCAGAGTAAAGTACAGGGACATCTTGCATGCCATCCAGTTACTCATGTGCAAGATTTTTATGCCCCTCCCTTGGCTCCCAGACTGTGCACTGTAACTCAACCTCAAATGTTACTTATTTTTTTCTTTTGCTGTCTTTGTCCACTGCCTGCTAATCACCAAACCTCTCTTAGCCAATTGACCCATTCACTCTCTAATCACAGATGGCAAGAGCCAGCTGAGAGGAGCCATTATTAAAGCAGACATCAGAGGTGGGTTGAGGGGTTTTGCATCATGCCCCTATCTCCATGTGTATTATCATTTATGTAGCAGAACTGGGACATTCAATGGATTGACTCACTGGTTATTCTTTTTTTTTTCAAAACAGGTTTATTGTTTTAACATATAAGAGAAATATCATAACAATTTTATACAAGTAATTAAAAATAGGTATTATTATAATATTCAACAAAACAACTAAAGTATTTACAAAGACATCCACTATAATCAGATCAATTAATTAAACTAAAATACCGTGCTATTGAAATTAGAATTTTTTAACAAATTTTGTAAATTATCCCATACAATATAATAAGATGTTTTTCTAGTTGTTCTTGTTCTAATTGTGTTTATTTCCATATGGCACATTATATTCATAACATTTTTAAATTCATTGAACGAAGGAGGTGTATCTGAAATCCAATTTCTAGTTATTATTTTCCTAGCCACTGCTAGAATAGACCATAACAAGGGAAGCTTAACCTTTTTAACACTTTGAGGTACAGGTGTGTTGAATAATATAAGAGATTTAGAAATAATGAAATTATCTGTAAAAAGAGCCTGCAAAAATTCATTAATTGACTTCCAGTATTCTTTCAATTTTATACAGTCATAAAACATATGAGCCCAGTCAGCATTAATTTCTACATTACATCTCTTACATAAATTATCTTTATTATTTATTTTATTTATCATCAAAGGTGTATAAAAAGATCTATGTAAAAATTTCCATGTATAAAGTCTCCAGACAATGGAAGACGTAGTTCTATAAGCAGATTCCAATATATATTGTTTATCTTGTTGATTTGGTGGGTCCCCATTAATAGAAGTGAAATAATTCCAGTATGAATCTACACTGTAAAAAGTTTATTGTCTGATAATTTTATGTATGTATGAAAGTTTACCTTTATCAGAAACTTTATGTTGTAAGTTTAATATCAAGTAATCAATCAGTGTTGGAATAGATTCTTTAACTGTTATAGACATTAGATCTATTTTATTAATGAGATGTTGTCTAAAGGTCTGCACCTCTAACCAGCAAGTTTCTCTTAGATCAAATTCTTGTTTTAAGAAATCTAGATTTTTAACTTTATTATCAGATATCAACTGATGCCAGTACTTTAGATCATTATCTATAGCTAAATGAGTTCCTTCAGAAGTAGATGACAAAAGCATACCCTGAGTATACATTATAGGAATACAATAAAATTCCATTCCCTATACTTAGGGTGCATGAATATAAAGTTACGATAGCTAATAATAATATTTAATGGGTAACAAACCATATGTTTAGGTGTAATAGGTGAAGTACAAAATTCCTTTAGTAACCATAACATGGAGTTATTTACAATCATATTTTTATGTGTTAAGGAGATTTTCATGAAGTGCATACTAATTAGCTCCCAATAATCTTTCCATTTTGCGACATATGACTGATCTATTAATAAAGTAATAAATTTTACAATAGAAGAGATAGTATATAAATTAAAGTCTGGAAAAGAAATACCCCCTTGAGACCAGCTATTAGTATGTTTCTTTAATGCAATCCTAGGTCTATTAGGTGCCCATAGGAAATTTAACATTAGTGTATTCAGTTTCTTGATAATTATTTTTGTAGGTGGAAGTATTATTGATTGTATTAAGTATAAAATCTTGGGGAATATTATCATTTTAATAATTGTAAGTCTCTTTTCCACAGTAAAAAACATATTATTCCAGGTATTAAAAAGATTTTGTATATTAAGAAAACAGGTATTATAATTATTATATATAATAGATTTAATATCTTTAGATAGTATTATACCTAAATAAGTTATCTGACCTGAATTGGGTACATATTTAGTAAAATCACTAATGAGAATATTTTTTCATGTATATATAGGTAGTATTTTAGTTTTTTCTTCATTGAATATTAAACCAGAAATACTTTTAAAACTCATCATTTTATCAAATAGAGACTGCATAGAAGAATTAGATCCTGCTGATGTAATTAGAACATCATCTGCAAAAGTTGAATTTTGGATGTTGTATTTTCATCTATTTCAAAACCCTCTATGTCAGTACTGTTTCTGATCAAATTAGCCCAAGGCTCCATTACTAAAGTGAATAATAGTGGAGAAAGTGGATATCCTTGTTTTGTACCTTTAAGAATGGGTATTTTTTGTGAAACATATGTTCCTACCTTAATATAAGCCAACGTTCCTTTGTATAAATGCTCAATTAGATTTACAAATGCATCTGAGAAGTTTGTGCACTTCAGTAAGGTAAACAGATAGTCCCAACTTACTGAATCAAATGCTGAACTTATATCAAGACTAATAAGTGTTAAATCTTTCTTTTTCCTATTTGCAAAATCAATTAATGTTAAAGTTCTTCTTATATTATCAAAAGTATTTCTATTTACAATGAAGCCTGTCTGATCTATATCTATAATGCCGGGAATGATTGTCTTCAATCTATCAGCAAAAATACTCATAAACATTTTATAATCAACATTAAGTAATGAGATGGGCCGATATGAAGAACATCTTGTTGGATCTTTATTAGGTTTTAAAATTGGCGAAATAAATGTATATTGCCAAGATGGGGGGGGTTATTAACTCAGTTTGGGCCAAAATAAAAACCTTATGTATTAATGAATATGTACTTTTAGAAAGGATTTTACATATCTCTGGTATAATACCATCATTACCCGGTGCTTTGTTTGATTTAAGCTTATTTATTTGTGTAATAACTTCTGTATATGAAATACTCTTGTCCAATAGTTTAATCTGTTGTTTATTAAGCTTTTTATTCATGTTTGTGGTTATAAACTCCTTTATTTTATCTTTAGGTTCCATGTTAATGTTATTACGGTTAATTTTGTGAAAGTGATTTCTAAATTCATCTAGTATTTCTGGTATACTAGAAACATTCTTCTTTTTCCTTAGAGAAAATATTTCTTTGATATGGTTTTGTTTATTCAACCTTTTGTTTTATTTTTAAGTCTATGTAAGTATTTGGGGCTTATTGAATAAGACAAAACTTGTATTTCTCTAAAGTTATTTTAACTTTATGAGTTAAAATTTCTTTGTATTTCTCATTTAGTTTGTTTATTTCTTCAATAACTTTCTTGTCCATAATATTTTCTTTATTATTATGTTTATAAGAGTCTAATTTACTTTGAATATCTAACAATTCCTTATCCCAAGATTTCCTTTCATTATTATACCATCTGATACTTTGTCCATATAGATATGATTTTAAGGCATCCCAAACATAAACAATGGAGACTTCAGGAGTATTATTTATGTCTAAAACATGTTTTACTTCTGAAAGTATATATTCTTTATAGTCTTTTAGTTGAGTTAAGTATGCTGGTATCCTTTTGATCTGAACATTATGAGTATTTTTTATCATGAATTCAAAAACAATTGAATTATGATCAGATATAGAACATGAAATCATTTTGGAATTAATTAAATCTGTTACCATCTGGTTAGAAATAAAGACCCTATCTATTTTTGAATAAGTTTTGTATCTGTTAGAAAAAAAGGTGTATGGTAATGATTTTGAATCTATCTGATTATTAATATCATTCAAATGATAAGAATTAGCAAAATCATTTAAATGTTTTGCATTAGATGTAATTCTTCTTTTCCGTATAGTGGTAGTATCACTTTCATGTAGTATACAATTAAAGTCACCAGCTAAAATAATATCTCCTATAGAGAATGATATGATCTTATCAAGATGATGTTTCACTGTATTAATACCAATTCCAGGTATCCAATATACATTAATTAAAGTGTAAGTCTTCCCATTAATTTGTATTGTAACCATACAAAACATTCCTATGTCATCCTGATAAGACTTAATGGTTTTAGGAATGGGCACACTTTTATTCCATAAAATAGCCACTCCTCTTTTTTTCTGAGTGTGCTCTGAACTAACCAATACTGTATATTTGTTTGTGGCTAGTTTATCAATATCTTTTTTCAAGAGATGGGTTTCTTGCAGGAAGACTAAGTTGGCCTTATGTAAATTAATGTATCTTATTAGGCTTGCCCTTTTACACGGATTATTCAATCCATTAATGTTTAAAGAAATACCTTTTAAAGATGTCATTTGGCATTTTTAAAACTCAAGAATCTTATGATCAAAATAACAAATAACAAGATAAATAATGTTACATCTCCTCCTTTAGGTGTACCTTTAAATATACCTGTATTTATTGAATCTCTTATGGGATTTTGTATAGGATTCAATTTTGTTTGTAGTGACAATGAGTGTACAAAATATATTGTGGATGTCAAAACTATATACAAATAACAATGAACAAGTGAAAATAATGTAAGGATTAAACCTTGCATCCAGCCTGGAGTTATAAACTCCAACTTAGAGTAGTATTTACCACTCAAGTTAACCCCCTACCCTAAGCAGCAGTACCTCAGCTACCACCAATACTAGTTATATTTAACTGAGGTTAACAGTTTTCAATTCAATTATCTAGCAAGACAAAACTACACATTTGGTAAAACAGCATCATATAAACTAAAATAAACTTTTTTTTAAAAAAAACTGTTCATACTACTATATACATCTATGCAATATAAAACACTTGTATTCAAATAGCATTCAAATAATCTTGATGTTAGAAATCAAGACGAGAGAAAAATAAGTTCTAACATTCATTTAAATCAAAAACTTTGGCTAATATTATTCAGACATTACATATATTAAGATGCATCTATTTTCTGTCATGTAAATGCAATTAACAGCTTCCAAAAAAAAACTTGAATTGCTTGTATATGAGCATTTACTCAAACTCATTATTGTCAATAGAATAAAATATTGTATTCATAGAAATTGTTATAAATCATACTGCATAGTAATGCAGATTCTCAGAAACACTTGCATTATTGTAAAAAAAAAAAAAAGAAGCCATCACACACACACACACACACACACACACACACACACACACACACACACACACACACACACACACACACACACACACACACACACACACACACACACACACACACATATATATATATATCTGATCTCACTGAGTTGTGTCCTTGCTGAGCACTATCCTACTTGCTGTCCCTACAATAAATCTGTCTGCTTTATGCAAAATAATGCACAGCAAACACATTTTAGTAACCAGATTTTACAACCATGCTATACTACTGCTTTAAAATATATCACATGACAATTTCTTCCAGAATAGAGTTATAAAATTATTTATGCTTATCAATCAGATGAATTAAATGAGTTATAGTAATGTATATGTTTGGAACATAAGTTTTTAACACAGATTATTATGCTGCTGTTAAGTAGATTTTCAAAGACACTTGAATAAATGTTTCATTTTCTATGCCTTCTAAAATAAGACATTTACTTACTACAAGAAACTGCATCATTTAAACTCATTATAACTGACATATTTTATGAATTATAACATAGATATTTAAGTAATTATATAAAATAACTCACATTTAGATGTTAAAGAGTTCATTTTCCTTCACATAGTCGCATTTGCATCATTTCTATTTCCTGGTAGAGTATTCTTCCTGAATCTGTGATGTGTCAGTGTGATATCTAGGTCAAAGGTTAGACTAACTGCTTTCAGCTTCTCTGTGAGAATTCTGAGAGTTGAAGCTTTTGAAGTAGCTCATGGACACTGTGCATGAGACAGCCCACATCCCAGATTGTCTCCCTTAACATTTTGGCGGGAAACTTATTAAAAACTAGTGACAAACATTCATTTAGCAGTGTAAATGCATCTAAACATGACAAAACCTTCACAATATATTTTACAGGTTATTACAGCCTCTATGTAAGTGAAATTAAGCCCAAAATTATTAATAAGTAATAAAACTCAATATTTTTGTCCCAACTCAATTTTTATGCAAATCTTATTATTTACTGTGTCTATATGATCAAGAGCATTTCTATATATTAATAAAGAAAAGAAAAAGAGAGTAGAAAATAAAAGGGTGTAAGGCAGAAATAAAAAAAATGTAAGAGAAAGCTATAAGAAGTATATACAATGGAATATTACTTACTGTTTATATTAATAGAGTTAAAAATAAAACATATTATTTACTATTATTTAGTTCTAATTATTATTAGTTAAAGCATGACAGATTATTTACAAACAAGCATAAGCAGTATAATCAAGAAAGTATAATTAGGAATAGCATTTGAAGAACATATAAACTTTTTACAAGGAATAAATATGTTATTATTCTATTAATCATATTTTCATTACTCTTCTCTCCCTGCCCTCCCCACCCTTTACCCACTACATAATCTAAATAGAATGTCATTGTTTAAACAAAGAAAAGAAGAAAAGGAGAAGAAAAAAAAAAGATAAAGAAAAAAATGTATCAAATTACTGACCTTACTTCTTTTTTCAGAAAGAGAAACAAATTGAATCATAGCTTGCCATTAAATCTTCAGATATTTTGACTGGTTATGAAACAAAACATTTCTTTGCACACAGAGAATAACTTTGATTAAATCTTTTTCAAAATATCTGTGGCTTTCTGGAAATGCAGGAACTATATTTAAAAAGATTAATAATGAAATAAAATGATGAGAGAAAAAAAAACATAGAACAAATCATTTGTTTTTTAGTCTCTTCTTCTTCTCTGAAGTCTTCCACGAAGTTTCAGTTGCCAGTCTCTTTAATGAAGGACTAGCCCATTCCATTTCCTCTATTTTATCCAAAATCTTATTTTTTTTTATAAACAGTAAAGCAGAGTCTAAGTCATCGAAAATTTTAGGACCATCAGGAAGGAAGATTTTAAGCTTGGCAGGAAACAGAAGGTATGTTTTAAACTGTGCTTTTTTAAGCTCCCTTATTAGTGGCAGAAAAACTTTTCTTTTAGCTATTACCATAGAAGAATAGTCATTGTCAAAACGCACAGTTGCCTCATTAATCTTAACAGGAGCTTTAGCCCAAGCAGATTTAAGAACCATCTCTTTATCAAAAGATGATAGAAATCTAACTATAACTGATCTAGGATATTTTTTGTTAGAGTTAGTATTAGCTATAGATCTATGTGCTCTTTTGATACCAAAAGAGAATGCTTCTGGTAAGTCTAAAGTTTTAGGGAGCCATGTTGTTAAAAAAGAAGTAATATTGTTACCTTCAATATTTTCTGGCAGTCCAAAAATCCTAATGTTATTGCGCCTAGATCTATTTTCCAGGTCATCCAGCTTTGTTTGTAAATGTGTATTTTGTTTCAGCAGAAACTCAATGTTGATTTCCTCTTCTTGGATTCTATTTTCCATGTCATTCACAGCTTCTTCTATGCCTGTCACCTGGATCTTCTGTTGTTGCAGGTCTATATGTAACAAGTCTATTTGTTTTGTAGTTTTTTCTATGAAGGTGTCTATTTTAGTATCCATTTTATCCATCTTAGCAGTAAGTTGCTGGATTATAATTATCAGAGACTGAAGTTCTTTCTTGATGCTGGAGTCTTGAGACTTTGTCTTACTGGAACTCATTTCAGACTGATAAACTGACAGGAAAATTTCCAAAGTGATTTCTGACAGGAATATTGTTAAGATTTCCTTTCTTTTTTAGATATAGTTCAAGAACTATATAAAACAAACATATTTAGAAAGAAAATTACTTCAAAAATTAATTTTTTAAGTAATTAATTCCTGTCAGTGTAATGAAATTGGTGGAGCTGAAGAAATCTGCTGCTATCCTGTGTTCATCCTTCCTCACTGGTTATTCTTGACTTGCAGAAGGGACATTGCCCTCTTCCTGAAGCATAGAAAGTGGTTTCCCAGTTTCTTCCAGAGAAAGTGCTCTTCCCTATGTGTCCCTCTGCGCACCATAACCTTCCTCTAGGTTATGTGTACACAGTGTCTTTGGTCAGGCTGTCTGGTATTCCATCCCACCAAATATTCACTATGAAAGAACTGTTTTTCATTTAACAAAACTAAAATCGAACATCTAAAAAAATCTCTGCTATGAGAACTTCTTTCCAGCAGTATCCCATCTGACTATGTTCTGCCACCTGTGAGTTCCTTTATGCTTAGCCCTGTTTTAGATTATTTCACTGCATACATGAACTGTTTTCTTTATCTGTACCTCATACACATTATAAATTGCTTTTTTTTGTCAACTTGCAAGCCCCAAACTGTATATATATCACCTTTTGTATTTAACAGAAAAATTTGTTTAATATGCCAGCTTTCAAAGACTGTATAACTTCACCCTAGCCTTTTATCACATAATCCAATATTTTTAAACAACTTTATTGAAAAAAATAGAAAACATAGAAGAACATGCAAAAATTCAGAGCAAATAATTTACAGTGTAAAATACTTATTTCAAATAATTACCCCCCCCCCAAAAAAAAATGAGAAAACTGACCAGAACAGATTAATGATATTGCATATGTCTATATTTTATGTAGTGGCCTAAATACTGCAAAAATAACAATTTACATATTTGGAAACAGCTGGAATTAACTTCCAGTATTGAAAGATCAGTGCAGCAACAGTATTAGACAATATCCAAAGCCACTGTAAAGCTTAAGTATTGATTCTAGAGTCATCCTCTTATAAATCAAGCAACCAACACTTTAGATCTATAATGGGTGGAATAAAGGGTCAACATACCATGGCAGCTGCCAAATGTATTCTGACCCATATCATTGACTAGCTTACAGCCTCACAAAATATGAGAACATCAACAAACCCTTCCTGGTTCGTACATTAGCATTCAGTCCCTAGTCTACTGGTAGTGGATACCATGCAGGACTACTACCAGAAGCAAAACATTTTGAAATGCATAAAGATAATACTTGAGGGACTTTAAAAACCCATCCCTGGGTAGTGCTCGGATGCTGGTCCTTATCTGAAATTGCAGCCATTAAAGAATTTTTTCATTTACATTTATCCTATAGGAATTTATTCATACCAGGTCTCTTGAGGCCTTTATAAAAGATGGTGGGGGGGGGGTTAACTTTGGGCCCAGTCTCAATAATGGCACAAGAAAATCCCTAGCATGTGTATGGGATAGCTAAAAGTTTTAAGTTACAGATAAAGCCACTATTGAGGTTCAGGATGTCTCCTAAATTTTTTGAAACAGCGGAAAAGAGCCCTTGGAGAAGTGCAAGTCAGACAAAAAGATAAAGCCCATATTAACATAGCAAGTCTGAAAACTAGGCTTTTGGTCTATTTTCTATACACTGTAGGCTCAAATTCTATCCCAGCATAAGTATTCCTAAGTAGCTAAGTCAATATCTGTCAACCATTAAAAACTTGGATCTCATGATCCCTGGCATCCCAGACTTTTCTTTGTTCAATCACAGATCTATTCATAAAATGAAATTTGATTACCTTCAGTTCAGGGATAACCCATACTGGGTGGAGAAATTAATCTAACATGAATGAGCATAACTTCAGCAGCCTTAGCATACCTGTGTAAATAGTCAGTCTCAGCCTTCTTGCTTTAGTTGAAATCATCAGTTTTCTCTTAAAGATTCTAGGATCCTGCTGATCCCGCAGAGAGCTGGCTCTCACATGTAGAATTTTCCTGCATGATCATGTCAGCCTAATCCAGACATGTAAGCAACATGTCCTATATGGACTGACTCAAAACCCTGTCACTATAATCGGTAGCCTGCAGACTCCTAAAAGGTGACCTGTGTCTGTTATACAAGGCATCCTCCAACCCATTACTGATGGATTACTGCCCATAAACAAATACAATGGAATCACAAATACTTGGTTTAAGCCTCTAAACATTGATGAGGACTTGTCTTGGAACACCAATACAAATGCCATAGTCAAGAAAGAGCACCAGAGATTACACCTTTTAAGAAGGGTGAGGAGAGCGAATCTCCCATCATCAGTTCTCACTACATTCTACAGAGGTACTATAGAAAGCATCCTGACAAACAACCTTGTAGTATGGTATGGAAGCTGCTCTACCTCTGAGCTCAAATCCCTCCAGAGAGTGGTGAAGGCAGCCAAGAGGATCATCAAGACCACCTTACCATCTATCCATGACTTGTACTTATCCAGATGTCTCAGCAGGGCCAGAGGAATAATTAAAGACTGCACTCACCCTGCTTACAGACTGTTCCTGCATCTGTCATCCAGAATGCACTTCAGAAGTATACATTGCAGAACTACGAGATTCAGGAACAGCTTCTTCCCTAATGTCATCAGGCTGCTAAAGTCAGGTAACAACTATGCTCCATGATGGCCATCTGGGTCAGTAGAAACTGTAGAAGCTTGTCTCAAATTGTGCATTAACCTGGTTACCAGTCTCATCTAATACTTAGTGCAATATTCACCATGACTGTAAATTAAAGACCATCTAGAGCAGTAGCAATGCAATAAAAATCTCTTCTTTCAGTGCAATACATGTTACAAATTTGTAAATTAACCATAGGTGCATAGTGTAATACTCTAATGTTCACAGTGCAATACTTAAATGTCTCTTTCTGTGTAAGGATCAATGCAATGTCTTAACCAAGTACCTGTGCAATAATAAAGTCTCATGCAAGTAAGTGTTTCTAATTATGTGCAGTATTAGTCTGTCTAACTGCATGACCGCGATGTAATAGCAGGTGTTACATGCGTAAATGTCTGTGAAAATAGTCTATATGTTGTCTACACATTCAGTCTGGAGACACGGAATTTTGTTCAGTTTTTGCAATTATGTGATTTCTGAATGCAATAAAGTTTACTTTGACTTTCACGTTGAATTTTAAACCTCTTCTCCAACATCAACAGAATGGTTTGGAGGGACAGGTATAGCTCACAGAGGTTACCGCCACTCTGGAACAGAATCCCAATCTGCATAAAGCAAAGTTCATCCCTGTCTATATTCAGTCTTAACATAGATCTACAGTATGGATGGAAAACAGAAAATTTACCCCAGGACTGCGCACTGTACTACTAATGGACAGAGGCAGCTCCTAAATGCTTCATCCCATGCACAGGTCCCCTCAAATTATTTTTGATATGATCTCAGTTATTCTCATTAGGGGTAATATATAATTATCAACAATGGGATGGGTAAGGTCAGTCTCTAACCAAATGGGGCAGGTTAATTTGAGCACAAAAATGGAACTTGGTTAGGCTTAAAATGACCCACAAGGGCAGCTACCTAGTACTTACCTATGAACCTGCATGGTTGGTCAGGAATAAAAATGTAGATAATAAAAAAACACATAACCAAAGAAATCTTGGCCAATAAAAAAGTGATTTTTAAAGGATGTCATTCCCTGTTTGCTTATTAAATTGCTCAGGAAGAAGGGAGATGGTCCAGTAGTTACTAGGGTGTGCAAGTCATTGCCTTCCTTTGGAAATGTGATAATGTCTGCTTATCTGGCACAGCATGTAGTTTACCTAAACTTTTACTGCTTCAATCCATCCCAATGGAGCACCACCTAGTTATTTCTTAAACATGTTGTATAGGTCAGTAGGTAAACTAACTATTGCTAAATCAGGTGTCACTTTCCTGTTAAATACCTGCAACTCCTTCAGGAGTAAATGTGGACTAGGTGATAGAAGTGAACAGAAGGTGTTCCAGCACCGATTTAGAAGTGACATTGCTTACAAAAAGAGATCATAGTATCACTGATGCCTTATATAGAATAATTATGAAGTTCCTGAGATCTGGATAATAGCTAATATTCTGGAAAGGTGACTTTAAATAAAAAGCCCTAAAAATTGTCTATTTCTCTCTCAACAGTCCTGACTTTATATATATATATATATATATATATATATATATATATATATATATATATATATGTATATATATATATATACACACACACACACACACACACACACACACATATATATACTATAAGATAGCTTGTAAATGCAAAAATATACTTGCTGAATATGAGTGTGACTGTTGCATAAATAAAATATAATACACTATTCAATGCCACTTGTCTCAAGCTATTAATGTTATTTGCAGTCCTATTAAGTCATTGTTTACCTGATAGAACAGTAGTCAGTTAGGCTTCCTCCTCCTCTCACACGCAAGAATATACATTAAGGAACTGAATCCTAGATTCAGGAACACTTAGTTAATGCACTAAAATCAAGGTTGTTTTACCTACCACACATTAACAGGGTCAAGTACTCTTGAGTGTTTTTCTCTTCCCTCACATCCAGGCATACATATTAAGGACCTGAATGGACAGGTGATGAGTCAGCTAGGAGAAGAGAGTAGTATTGCTGAAACTGAATTCATCCTCAAGTCTTGGTGAGTACCTTCACGATGTGGACCCAGTTTTTTCACAAAAGCTTACCAAGACAACACTGATATATAGACTGTATTTATATAGCATATATCATGGACAGAAGTAGGTCAAAAACTAAAAAAGATAGCTAGGTGCACAAGACCCAGGATAAAAAAGTGCCCAATCGTGGTAGGCACACTGGTGCCAGGACTAGAAAAAAATGACAGTGTAGAATCCTCAAAATATGGAAACATCCCTACAATGGGGCCAGGCCCAGGAGGAGGATGCCCCCCTTGTTATAGAAGGAAGTAGCAGTCCACAAAAATCACCAAAACTGATAGGCCAAAGAAAAGCCATAAAGATGATAAAGTAGACTATTGAGGATAAGAAAGAAATTATGTATTGTTACTATTAGGTAAAATGCCCAGATTTTCCAGACACAAGATATACAAAATGATTAAGAGAGAAATTAGAGGAAAGAAAACACTTCCACAAGAAAAACTGTCAGAAGCTTCAAATAAAAATTTGTATTCATTATTACAACAGATTTGTGAAAAACAGTATATAGATAAAAAAACATTGATCTGTTTGGAAAAAGAAGGATTTGAGGAAGTGCAAAAATATAAACAAAACCTAGAGATTTTTTTAAACTATAAAAAAGAAATATGGACATGAAAAAGAAAGGGAGATTTGATATGGTGCAATATTTCTGCAAAGGAGAAAGCCAAATTAATCACTATAAAGAAGGCAGCCCCAAAGATATTCGAAGAGAAATACAGGCAAAAACATTCAGATACGGAAAATTTCACAATAAAGAAAATAATATCACAAAGAGGGAATGTAAGAAAGATGATTAGTAAAGTAGAAGTTAAAAAAAATCAACGTTTGAAGTTATGGAGTGCCTGCAAAGTTAAGGATTTTGACATCTGAAATTATGTTGGTACAACACAACACTATTAAAAACTCCGGTTCCACCAATAAGCGTGAAAGTCACCAGCGACCACAAGAAATTGATGAAAAACGATTTATTTTATCCACATAATGCCACAAAAACGAACCTTGACAACATCAAGATGTGGAAGTGCTGACAGTACATAGCGACAAACAAAATAAACGAAAAACTACACAAGAGCAACAGATAATTCCTCCAAAAAATAAACTTTGCGAAACGCCAAATTATTCCAACAGTTTAGCGCTTTCAACCAGCGTATCTGGTCTTCATCAGAACAGTTCTTTATTTTGTTTGTCGCTGTGTACTGTCAGCACTTCCACATCTTGATCTTGTTGACTTTCACGCTTATTGGTGGAACCGGAGTTTTTAATAAAGTTAAGGATTTTGTGTAGTAGGTCTAACACAGGTTATACCACAGCATGATGGAGTGAGTCCCCAAAGTAAGGAGAAGCAGGAAGATCAAGAGACATTTGAAGAAGAAATATGGGCATGGGAAAGAAAAAGAGATTTAATATGATGTAATATTCATGCAAAGGAGAAAGCAAAACTAACCAATACAAAAAGAACAGCACTAAAGATATTTGAAGAGAAATACAGGCAAAGAAATCCGGAAAAGGAAAACTTTACAATACAAAAAAATAAGAAGACAGAGGAAAAGTAGAAAAGGAGATTAGTAATGGAGAAGTTAAAGAAATAGAAACTAAGGTTATGGAGTACCTGTGAAATGAAAGATTTGGTGTAGAAAATCTAATTCAGAAAGCACCACAACAGGATAGAGCAATGGATATCCAAATTAAAGGGAAACCAGTAGAACAGGAAGCAATTGGTCAGATGTAATATGAAGATATTTTGGAGCCTCCCACAGGAAACCAGTATAAACGTTCACTTGAAGCTGGATGGCAAGGGAAGGAACTGGAAACTATGGAAACTCTGACACAGTCAATGTTGAGGAGTGATAAGCTAGTGAATTCCCATATGACAGAGCAACGGATGGCACTGGATGAAATTGAAGAGAATGTGCCACAGAAAGATGCTATAGAACGTTATATACAATGCCCGCAGGAAATGGAAAATAAAAAATGGGCCCTCGGTTTAAAAGAAAATGAGCTAAGAGAAGAGTTGCTTGATTTAATAGAGATAGATAGACATATTAAGATCAATGAAAGAAACAGAGTGCAGAAGGTCAATAAAACCCAAAATGTCAGAAGTTTGATAAAACAAATGAACACAGTAATTAGGACTGTCCATAGAAATCCATGTGATATAACAGAAGTAAACACGATATACTACTGTGCAGCTAAATTAATAACTGATAAAATTTTACCACAAGAACACAGGGTAGTGAGGGAAAAGAAGGGGAAAATCAAATACTATCATGGAAGTATCGAATAAAGAAAACTATAAAGCAATTAAGACAAGAAGTGTCACTGTTAGAAGAATATAGGAGAGGGAACAGCTCAACAAAAATACTAAGAAAGATTGACGTAATAAAAGCAATGCACAGTATTAGAAAAAATGGGGATCTGTCATGCACTATCGCAAATAAGCTAAAAATCTCAGCACAGGTGAAAAAACTTAGAAGGTATGCAGATAAATATGAAGGAATAGTACAAAATAAACAATTTATTGATGATGTTTTACAGAGAATTGGGAAACAAGGTAAAAGGAATTGAAAGACTACCAAAAAAGAAGAAATAGATACATTTTGGAAAAGTATTTATGAAGATCCTGTGTAACATAACAAAGATGCTAAATGGATAGAAGAAGTAAAAGAAATAAAAGGTTAAACGTACAGAATATTAAATGGGATGAAGTAACAGCCAGAAATTGAGACAAAAGTTAAGAAAAGCCTCCAATTGCAAAACCCCAGGCTCAGATGCAGTACCTAACTTCTGGTTAAAAGTATTAACATCTTTGCATAAAGATTTAGCAATGAGTAAGAACTATTTATATGTGCACCCTGAACAGACACCAACCTGGCTAACAACAGGAAAAACAATGCTCCTACTTAACAGTGAACCTGCAAGTTATCCTAAAAACTATAGACCAATAATTTGCCTTCTGACAATGTATAAACTATACATGGGAATTGATGTTGACAGAGTTTATAGTCATTTAGAAGAAAACTCAATTATGGCAGTAGAACAAAAGGGCAATAAGAGAAAGTCATATGAAACAAAGGATCATTTGTTGTTAAATAAAGTTATAGTGGAGAACTGTAAAAAGGGGAAATTGTAAGTATGGCAAGGATTGACTATAAAAAAGCATTTGATAGTATCCCACATTCATGGATAAAAGAGTGCTTAAAAATGTATAAAATACACCTTACACTGATCGACTACATTACAATGACCATGAAACAGTGGCAGACCACTTTGCATTTAAGCCATAATAAAGGGCAAATTATTATCCCAGGGATAAAAATTCAAAGGGGGATATTCCAGGGTGACTGTCTGTCACCGCTGCTTTTCTGCCTTGCCCTTAACCCATTAAACTGTCTACTTAACAGCTTAGGCCATGGCTATAATTTGGATCCTAGAAAACAACAAAGTGTAAAGATGCCTCATCTTCTCTTTGTCAATTAAGTAAAACTGTATAGCTCATCAGATGAGGAACTGAAAGTACAACTGCAAGTTGCCAAAACTTTTTTCAGATGATATAAGAATGTCATTTGGTCTTGATAAACGTGCAAAAGCAACCTTTGAAGCAGGAAAATTGCAGCACCAGGAAAACATCAGTTTGGGACAAGAATGTGATATAAAAGAACTTGAGCAAGAGGGAGTATATCAATATTTGGGAACTGATGAAGGATCAACAATAAAACATGAAAAAATGCAAATAAAACTTAGTAAGGAATACTTTAGAAGACTTAAATTAATCCTGAAAATAGCATTGACATCTAGGAAAAAAATCCAAGCTATAAACCAATTTGCTCCTCCTGTCCTAATTTACAGTTTTGGAGTGACTTGACTGGCCTCAAAACGTGTTGGATAGATTAGACAGGAAAACAAGAAGGATGCTTCATGCTCACCAAATGATTTATAAAAATCAGTGCATACCAAGATTATATATTCCCCGTTCCAAAGGAGGGATGAGCCTCCTTGAAATTGATTATATGTATATATCTGCAATCATGGGACTCTACACATATCTGCTGACCTCAGAAGACCCAAACATAGTGAAAGTTCTGAAACATGAGGAGAATAAATCTAAGATGACTTCTCTGCGTAATCTAGCAGAAGTATATCGGCGTCAAGCAGGAATAGAAATCAAACCAGAAGTAGATAAAAATCAGGCTGCAACTGAATGTGCCAAAAAAACAAAAGAAAGAATATAAGGTGAAGGATCAGATGAGAAGGCAAGAAATGTGGAAAATGTATAAATATTGTTACAAGCATAGAAAACTTCTGGAAGAACCTCATGTTGATCACGAATGAATGCAGGAATGGTTAAGGAGAGGTGAATTCAAACCAAGGGGGGAATGGTTAATATTGGTGGCTCAAGATAATGGGCTATGTACATGCTGGTTTACAAAGTCCATTGAACATGTGGGAGAAACAGACAAACGTTAAGTTTTGTAAAACCGAATTAGAAACAGTTGCACATCTTGTTGTTGAAAAGCATAATAATGTGGCAAGACTGTTGCACTGGGGATTGTGCAAACATTATGGTATTGGAGTTGATGAAAAACACTGGAAACATGAGCCATAAAGCATCATAGAAAATGATGAAGTTTACATCACATGGGATCACCTATTACCAACAGTTCAAAAGATAGATGCTAGAAAACTGGATATAGTGGTCCATGAAAAGAAGACAAAAGTAGCATTGCTCATTGAAATCACCACACCCAGTGACTACAGTGTCTTGCATACAGAAAGACACAAAGTCATAAAATATCAGGATCTGCAGGCAGAAACAAGAGCAATGTGGAAGAAAGATACCCAGACAGTTCCAATAGTAGTAATAGGAGCAACGGGTCTTATAAAAAAAAATCTATCAATACTGTAACCCCATACAAATTGCAGAAGGAGTCATTACTAGGCACATTACAGGTGCTGCCAAGAGCACTTTTGGCTGACATCAAAGACTGAAACAATACTAATTTCATGAACTTTAATTGTACTTTGACTTAGGAATGGGGTCCATTCCCATCATGGTATTAGAAACTCAAAAGAATTGGAGAAATTAAAAAAGGGCATAAAACTTGAACAAAGGATTACACAATTCAAACACAATAATCCTGAATAGGATGATCGTTTGTTCTCTTTAACTCCTGGAAATGGAATCAAGCACCTTTGGTAGGCTTATCCTTCCTTTGCACTCAAGGCATACATGCATATTAAGGACCTAAATCCTAGGAACTTAGATACTCATTCTGAGGCCCACAATGATCAGGAAGGCCATAGATTTTTCTATTCAAAACATCTGCCAGTGAGATAGAGTAATGTTAGTAAGGATACCTTCCTTCCTACTTCACACTGACCAGTAACATTCCTAACATTATACTGTAGGCACACAGAGCCACCAAGGGGGAGGGGGGAGCTCCCAATGAGGAGGAGGTAGCCCACTCATCAAGACTGGCAAGCTGGACAGCCCACTACCATCAGAGTCTTCACAGGAAGTAGATAGCTGATTGAGACTCCCAGGTGGGACCAAATCAACCATATGCTCTCAATCAACCTAGAAGTAACTGGCTCCTGTTACTTCAGAACAAATGGGGAAATTGTGTATCATTAGCAGCGACATAGGGAATGGTGCTGGGGTGAACAAAAAAGAAAAGGAATGATGTTAAACATAACTCCTATTGGTTTATACTGTTGTCACTTATATTTGCACAAATGAAACCGTGTAGGCTTGTTCATTTATTTGAATTTTGGATTTCATTCATAGATATCCATATAAAATGATTGATCTTGTTCAAACTAAGGACTGAATTCTGAACTCACTCAGTTCAAAGACTAGAACCTTAAACATGAAGATAAATGTTTTTTTTTTCTTTGTTACTTGCTAATGTAATTAAGTACCTTAACAAAGACTTTTTTTGGTGTCCTCCCTACTTCAAATAGACACAGACGTTGCAGTTCTAACATTAGTTTTATATGCACCTGTGTTGTCAGCAGCCACAATCGCTCAGTCTCCCATCTCTAACTCTGCATTATCCAATCACATTTTATAAAATTTGGATAGGTAACCTGATTACAACACATAACAGTAACCAGTAAGCTGCCTCATTCTGCTCTGCTCAGCAGGGCACTGGGCTCCATAACTGGACATAACATTTTTTGTTATCTCTTCCAGTTTGACCATCAAACATCCTTCCTGCTTTGTCCAATCAGCCTATTCAGCCCTCCAGAGGGTAAAGTTTAACCACCAGCTCATTCTTTGTTGTGGGTAAAAGTCAGGCAGGGTTGGGGGTTGGCATAATGGTTAAGGCGTTTAACTCATAAATGCAAGGTATAGAGTTTAATTCTCACCTTTGGTCACTGTCTGGTTATTGGCCTAGTGTGTAGTCATCTGTAGACTGATTGCCTAGTATTTACCTATGAAGAGGAGAGTGCTGCCATCATCCATTAGAGGGAGTCGGGATTTATCTTAAAGACCTAAGTGTTCCCACTGTTCATATCTGCAATGTCCTCATGAGATGGTGCACAGTGGGTGTATGTGATGGTTGTAAATCCTACTGTCACAATAGGCTCCCCCTCAAAGACCTTGTCACCTTTAAAGGTAAAAACTGCTGGTGATCTTCAGTCTCCACCAGATATAGCAGAGTACACACTGTGGACACATGCCCCTGACTCTCCTCCCCCAACCAGAGAGCGAGAGAGAGTGTTAATCAGGCTTCATATTATCATTTCTCACTCTGATAGACCAGCTTCATTAGTCCTCAAAACGCTAATCAGACTTGCATAATTTGGGTCAGAGTCTAGACTTTATACCTCCCTAGCAAAGCATCTAGCCAAAGCTAGACATACAACTGCTGGGGTCTGGCTGTATTGACTTATCCCCCATAACCGACTCAAATAAAACTTGTTCTCCTAAATAGTTAAATCCACCTGTATGCTGAGAAATTATTTTTAATTCTTCCCCAGTAGGTTTAAACCCTCCTAATTCATACCATCACAGTATTAATCTCCGTTTCTACATTTGTTAACCCCATGTTAACCTTGGAACTGCCTACTTATTTATCCATCCTCTCAGTTCTCCTATGCTAGTATTTTCTCTATTCAAAGAATTTTAAATGTCAGTACTAAGATGTTTTCAATTCATGTTACATCTATTTATCTTTCTTTTAGTCAGTCAGTGTTACCTCTATGTGGAAAAATGAAATGTATAGCACTACTAACATCACTATGTCTTATTCCTTCCCAACTTACCTACTACTTTAGCATTGGGACTTAGCTCTTATTTGAATAGGTGCCTGTATCTTACACCAACTTTGGAATGACAAATCAGGTTCCTTGTGGGGTGTGATAAACCAAGATGCTGCCAGCCCAGCTAGCTGGAATTTTGTAAATAATTATATGTCACTTCAAAATATTAAGATAATTTATATAGAAATGTAACACTTCCAGCCCAACTAGATAGAATGTTGTAAATAATTCTATGTCATTTGTGAATAGTAATATATGATTTGTATGCTTGCCTTAAAAATGTAAGAAAACTATATGTTCTGTACTGAGCTTCAAGATTGTAACCACAGTGCACCCTGCTGGAAGAGAGCAGAAATGTGTATAAACTCTATGCCTATGTAAATGTATTTTTCATAGTAGAAATTGGGATATACAGAGTTAACTTGCAAAACTCTAAGAAAATAAGTTGATAAGTAAGAGTTTTACGATGTGTTATAAAGTCAGTTTATCTCAAGCCAAGAGACAGGATGTCTAGGCTAGGGGCTTCTTTTTATTGTCTGTAAATAGAGGTAATTACAGGTTTCCAAGGAAATTGTTTTATGATTTCCAATTCAGGCAAGCTTCTAAGAGAGAATTGTCAGCTTCTTAGAAATAAGTATCCAAAGGACTGTCTGTGTGTTTGTATATAATTCAAATCTCAAAGTGTGTGGGTGTCAGCTACTTGGGCAGGGACACAAAGCACTGGTTGGACAGAGAGGGTGCTGGAGGTTTTGGCTTGACCACTCGGCTGAGATCTTAACCCTATAGCTGTGCCAGTGAGGAGTCTTACTGGCGATCTGGATTGAGAGAGAGAAACCAGCCCCAGACTGACTGTGATCTCTGTGTCCTCTTAAGAGAAATTGTACTTTACTCTGTGTGCACTGTTCATCCTCCCAATGTGCACATCCCTCACTGGTGTTAGTGGTGAGGATTGAGGCTCCTTGATTACTGGGCCAGGGCATGGGCGTCACATGGGGCACTACTTATATATTAGCTATTTGTGTAGAAGTTTAATATAAAAAATTCTTAATCCATTCATTACTAACACACAGCTCCCTACTGTTAATTCTGAGATCCGTAGCTGTGAGTATTGAAATGTCATAAAATAGCAGCAAAACTAAATGATAGCATCAAATGTCAACAAGTCATATCAACAGCCACTGTTCTTTAAAGTTATTTTTGCAGGGGTCAAGTCTCCCTGCACAGTCCACTGTGGGGAGCTATACTCCTAAAACTCCTGCTACTTATATATACTATGAGACTGCCATACCCTAAAGAAAAGGGAATATTTAGAAACACAGCTATCTCAGACTTACTATTTGAAAGTAATTTTCACACATTTGTGTGGACTGCATTTATGAATCTTAGGATTTAAAACTTTAACACTTATGCGGCGATAATAAACCTATACCAAGACACAATTTGAAGATTCAGAAATCTACAACATTACAACTTCCTCAAAGCAATTACTAAAGTAGGATAACACTTAAACAGGGTCTCAGATTACTCTACATAAATGCAGCAATCCTCAGTAATAAAATCCCAGAATTATAGGTTTAGTACCAGGTTCTAAAACTCCACATTTAAGCAGTTTCAGAGACATGGCTGAACTGTACATAATGGGCTGTGAGGCATTAATATCTGTCTAGTCTATTTATAAGAAAGATAATAAAAGAAAAAGATCTGAAGAGATAGAAATTCGTCTATCTCATCTACTGTCATTTACACTGTACATTGGGCCGCTACTGATTATATTAGGACAAGACACTGTTTTGGTCAGAAAACACAAACAGGGTGGAAAGCATATGTCTACTACATGCATCTCCCAGAAACTCAGTAAAGAAATCTGTTTATTAAACTCTGTAATTTCAAAACTTAAAGAAAATATTAGTAATAACTTTGATATTCTTTGGAAAACCAATAGTGATAATGTTGATAACTGTTTTACACTGGGTTTTGCTCAGGTCATTTAGACACACTCTAGGTGACATTGTATTATCCACAACTATCATGACTTGTCTTTAAATTTCTTGTCCACTGTTCGCCCACAGATATGCTCTGTAACACACTTAGCAATCATTTACCCAAACCAGTAATATCGAAATGTTCACACCCTTTTCATGTACCACATATAAAATGAAAGAAGATTACGACCTCCATGTTGAATCTGTAATACACGAGCATTAATTATTTAGCTGACCCTTCATAAATACTCTTGTAGCTTTTTCCTTGATCATAACAGTGTAATAAGAGAAATTAGGATGTTTATGGCTGTGAAATGACAGAAAGCACTTAAATTAAATCCATACCAGGACTACATTTAGAACTTCTGTTAACTGCAGTTATCTTTCTGTTGTTGTTGTGATCAAAAACAACAAGTTACACAGAAATAAATGGAATTTGTGGGAACAGTATATGCAGAATAGTTTAGACAGGGAAGAGCAAAATTTAAAGGAAGTCAGGAAATGATCGATTTATGTGATGCTGGAGTGAGTGAAAATTGCTAAAATGGATATTCCATGAAAATAACAAAAGAAATGTTAGCATGGTATGTTTTCTTATTATTGTATACATGCTGCTCTCAGTTTTTTATTGTTATGTTTAATAAAGACATTTAAAAAGCATTCAAAACAACCATAATATACATTAAAAACTTGTACAGTATAACAAAAAGTACAAATTAAATGCATAAGATGTTATTGTATGTTTTCCTTAGCCCATTTGTTACAATAATTAAAATGCTGATATCACAAAATAATGCTGTTAAACCATATATAATAATGCATAAGCAGATACTGCAGTAGATCTAATTTCAGTGCTAATTAGCTATAGGAGGCTCTCTGGATATTTAAAGTTCCTTTTTTCCTTCAGCCTGCAAAATATATACTCAAATTCAGAGCAGATACATTCACTTCCAGTAAGCATCACATTCCCCGCAAAGTTTCCTGATTAATTTTTTTATTACCCTGACTTCTAACCATAGAAATGTGCATACCCATTCACTGATTTCATATTAAACAAAAGGAGTGGTTAAATATGCCATTTATTTGTATATTATGATTGTAGAGAGGAGGAAACTCAAAAAGCAACACAGATTGCTTTATTTGCATATATTTGCATATATATTAGAAGTACCACTTCCTTTCGGAAATTGGCCTGGGACTTAATCTCACAATATCCACAAAGTATTGTATTCATACTAGTAAATGTGCACAACCCCATCTGTATTTAAAGCTGTATACATATATAATACATTATCTGGCATTGACATATTTCTATTATGCAGTCTAGTATAATCCAGCCATAAAACTCTATCCATAAGACTGCTCAACTTGAATGCAAGGCATGATAGCAAATAATTAGATCAATATGCCACTTGCTATGAAGTCTCAGCTGTAGTAATCACTCTGGCAATGGCTTCAATAACTGGTACAGTTAGCCTGATTTTTTATGCTATTACTTCCTAAATATGCAATAATCAGGAGTGAGTCACCACACCATACATGTGCAAAATGAACATCAGAATATATCTTACTACAACTGATGAAGTGCAATATTCTAAGCAATCACAATATGAAGTCATAACCCCAGATTCATGAAGGTTCCACGTCCGTGTAGAGCAGCAGCGCACCTTGAATATTAATGAAGGTGAGCTTCTCAGCTCTTACATGGACATTGATCTTTGTATGAGTGCAGGGGGGGGTGTCTGAGAGCAGAGCTCTCACAATATACATGCCCCCCTACACAGAAGTCTATAGCAGTGAGAGTGTGTGTCCACGGACACTACTGTTTGTGTCCTGGATAAAAAAAAAAACAAGAGTCTGTAAATAAAGCACATAATACACATTCCCTTAGTATGTAAGAGCAATATTTAAAATCTGTCCCTATTTGCTCCTCCATCATTAAATGCTTTCTCCAGATTGTATGCAAGTTTAAGCTAATGCAAAGCCTGTCATTTTATCAACGTTCACACAGCCCCCCACAGATAATGGTGCAGAAAGCAATGTCCATACCCCTAGTAAAATACTTAAAACACATATGTTTTCTTTTTTTATTTTATTCCCCCTCTGCAATAAAGTCTAAAGTGTAGCAACAAAATAAACAGCCCTTGCAGGTCTTGAACCCAGTACCCCATAGTCAAAACACTTAACCACTAAGCCATTTGTGATGTAGAGTTTTATGATTTTTTCATAACATATCATGTACTCTGGTTATTAAATATTAATGGAAAAAAATGCCAGGTCCAAATCTTGGACCCAGGACCCCATACACCATAGTCAAAACACCTAACCACTTGGCCATTTGAGACGTAAGCAGTTGTGATGTTTTACCTAACATATCATGCAGTTAACCCAGTAGCCCAAACACCATATTGAAAGCACTTAACCAGTAAGACAGTCCAGCTGCGGAATTTTATGATATTTTTCCTAACATATCATGCACTCTGGTTATTAAAAAATAATGGAAAAACCATCAATCCTAAGTCTTGAAGCCAGAACCCCATACACTATTGTGAAAGCACTTAGCCACTAAGCCATTTGAGATGTAGAAGGTTATGATGTTTTACATAACATATCATGCAGTCTAGTTATTTAACATTCATGGAAATAAAACTGTCAGTCCCAATTCTTTAACCAAACAGCCCATACACCACAGTGAAAGCAATTAACCACTAAGCCATTTGAGCTGTAGAATTTTATGATGTTTTTCTTAACATATCATGCACTCTGGTTATTAATTTTATGATGTTGTCCCTAACATATCATGCACTCTGGTTATTAAACATTAATGGAAAAAAAATGCCAGGTCCAAGTCTTGAACACAGGACCCTGTACACCATAGTGAAAGCACTTAACCACTAAGCCATTTGTGATGCAAAATATGTAGAACACACACACTTTCACACACATTCGCAATTGGTTAGATTGAGATTTGAACTCCTACCTAACCAGTTTATTGCACTACAGTATTACACAGTTATAGCAAGCACCACAGAGCTTATAGGTTTAAAGGCTTCTCAAAGGGATATTTCAAGGTGAGTGACATCAGCAGCAGTGCTAAAAGAGGGGAAAGGGAAGTGTAGATAGTGTGAATGGACTCAAAATCATGGCTCTACAAACACACAGCCACACACTTTTACAATTGGCCGTATTGAAATTCAAACTCCTACCTAACTAGTTTATTGCAATATAGTATATACAGTTACAGCAAGCACCACAGAGCTTATAGGTTTGAAGGCTGCTCAAAGGGATATTTTGAGATGAGTGACATCAGCAGCAGTGATAAAGGGGGAAAGGGAAGTGTAGTTAGTGTGCATGGACTGAAAATCATTCACCTTCAAACACACACACACACACACACACACACACACACACACACACACACACACGCACACGCACACGCACACACACACTCACACACACCTTTACATTTGACAGGACTAAAATTAGAACTGCTACAGAAATAATTATTGGTACTGTACTGTTACACAATTATCACAAGCACCACAGAGCCTATACAGCTGAGGGCTGACAAAAGGAATATGTACAGTGAATGGCTACAGCACATCTTGTGATATTGGCCAATGGGATTTGTACTAGGTGGGTATGTAGTAAAACAGTAATTCCTATAGCCTCAGCCACACACTCACATCTACAAACATGCACACACTTGCCAGGATGGGTATTCAAACCCCTAACTACTTAGTTACTCTAGCATGTTGCACATTTATCACATGTGCTATTGAGCTTACTGATCTGAGGCTTGTCCAAACATACATCTAAGGTGACATACATCAGCAGCTACTGCAGAGTGGGACTATGGGATGTGTACTGGGTGGAAAGGCTTCATAATGGGACTGTCTCTGTGACTGTCTGTCTCTCTCCTCTCCATGTTATGTGTGTGTTTGCTTGGATTATTGTAGTATGTTGGCCTTAGATATGTGCATGTATCACACAAAATGGATGCATATTTAACACATATATGCCACCTACAGCTGGCTATGGGTTTTCCTGTCCAATGTGTGCATGTGTGAAGCCCAAACAGTTTACATTTTGGTGTGTGCACAGAAATCTGCAGATAACAGATACCTATAGTCCACTGTGGTGTCAGACATGGGCTTCATTCTCTAAGTGTTGGAGCATGCCCAGTATGACCTTCTATACTGAGTGTGGGAATTCATTTCAGGGAGAATTGTACTCCATTCCACGGTTTTATGTGCTGCACCTACACCTAGCAACCTGTTTTAGCAGGATATCTGTAGATAGGTTGGCAATATGGAGACACAATGGCCCAAACATAGGGGGATACTGTGTGTAACTATGGTTCCTATTACTGTCTGTGTTGCTTGTATAACATGTTTATTATTATCATAGATTTCTGACATTTATACTGTTTTACACAAAAATGTATTGTGTCATCAACTACTGACAGCTATCATTGGTTGCTCACAGTTGTTTACCCGGGAAATACAGGAGGAATGAAGCAGAGACCAATATTGTGAGGCAAAGGCTAGACATTGTGTCACGATCCTGCCATTGTGGAGGGGTGACTACAGATAATTTAGTGATGAGTCTGTGTAAATGGTCCAGCACCTTGGTGCTATGCTGGCTGGGGATCCCCTTCTTGTGCATTTCTCCACTTAACTGAATGGCCATATTCTGCTGTGGGCATACCTCTCTGCTGTACTGATTTGGCCAGGTTATCCAGAGCCGGGACTCATATATATCTAGTCAGTTTCCTTTCAAATTGTGGTTTACAGGAAGGTTTGTGGATATTCATTCATGGGTCTGCAGTCAGGGGGAAGCATGAGCAGACATTAGAGTTTCAGACTTCACTCACTCCATGACCTCCATGCTTCTACACCCCCACCCCATTATTGTATCCTCTTCCTAACATTATGAGGGCAATATCTCAAAGGTATCCCTATAGTCAGACCTTTATCACAGCAGTAGTTATGGCTTAGCCCACAATTCTTGCACTAGGGCATGGAGAGGCATGCTACTGGCATTTGTCAGCATGGCATTGCCTTTGTTTTCTGTTTACTGCGTTATGTTGTTAGTTAGGACCCCGTGACATTCTATATGATGGAACTATGGGTGAGGCAGGCACATTTGCTAGAGGCCTGTTGGCCATGTGAGATTGATGCAGGCCACCTGTAGCAGGCCACTGCATTTTGTCACTCATATGTTCCCAGGCTGCAAGCCACTGGATTCCCCTGAGTTGACATGGGCAAGTGGGTGAGGTGTTCCTGGCAATCTTTCCTGTTCATACTGCTCCATCAGTCTGGATGTGTGCAGGGTGCTGCTTACAGATAAGGACACACCTGCATGGGATAACTATTCAGCATGCTGCATCCTCTGTGTATCCCTAAATGGAGTGTGATGATTCTGTAATCATTCCCAACAGCAAGGATATGACTGGTGAAATACCTGTGGCTGTTGGAGGAGTGGGGGAATGAGTACATGTGTTATATATAAGCTTATGGCACCTAACTCACAGATATAACTGGGCCCTTTTCCTTATCCTGCTTTGTATGTGGACATCGTCAGTCTGTCATTCTGTGTAACTGTGGCTTTTGTAGTCTGACAATGATTGGTCAGACAACCAGTATTCCATATTAGATGGATGACTAATGTGATGCCAGCCTCTACATTTAATTCAGAAGGTGTGTGCAGTTGAGAGTTACTTTATAGGCAATGTGTAGAGCACATCCACCTGTGTGCTGTTTATATGTATGGACCCCTGTTTATAGCCTGTCAAGCTTTCAGTTGGTGACACATATTTACATCTGGACAGTGAGAGTGTGTACAACTGTTAACATAGGTGTAGCTGAGAAGCATATTGGTTGGCATTGTAGTTGTTGCCCCTGTCAACCACAGTACTGTACCTAGGCCACTGAGACACAACATCCAGGCCTACATGCTGCCCACTTCCAGATAATACTAAACACACACACACAAAATTAGCACACTGACCCCTGCATATTGTGGACATGCACCAATTATCATGTTAATTGTGAAAGCTCAGGCAATCTGTGCTCCACTGATATTACTCTACAAACCTACGTGTTGCTGCATTTAAACATGGGATTGTGGGGGGGGGACACCTGAAAACTTTACACATTTGCAAATGACTATACTGGTATTTCAATTGCTCTTTGTTTGCTTCCAATTCATATTATATTGTGAACTATACTGCAGAAAGGAGGCATATCAGTACAGTACACGTTAGATTTTAAGGGCATACATTTCAGTTTCAGACTTCTCATCCCTTCAGAAGTATAATGTAACTGCCAGAGCTGTTGTAGTATGTCTGTGTAGGTCTGATGGGGGTCTGTTTACTGTTGCCACCATTTGAAGGCCTTAGCCTGACCTTTCATTATGGTCATGTACACCTGTCCTGCTGGGTGAGGCTGGTGGTGGATATGTGAACCCTCATTGACACCCATGTGTGTGACCTATGGGCACCCAGTTATTTGGGCCACCACATGTACTGCACTGAGAGTTGTCATCTTGTGTACTACTGCCAGGTATATTCCAACCAGTATGAGTTATGGATTTCCTGCTGTCACATATAGCTATCAGCTGTCTGCTGCTATCCCATTCGACCCCCCAATTCCCTTGCATGCTTGCATCAATACCATAGATAATACTTATCAGAACATAGTACTCTATTCAGTAATTGTTCAGAAGAGTGACTTACCTTGTGCTTGCAGCAGGTGTGAGGATGGTACTGGAGGGCTGACTATGTTGGATGCAATTAGTACACTGCCTATACATGGTAAAGCACAAGTAGTGTCATGTTTGGCATCCCTTTTACTGTATGTGCGAGTCGGAGACAGGTATCAGTCCCTGGGTCCCTACAGTGTTAATGTGTGTGCTGTGTGTTACCTCTTTGCCAAGCCATGGGCATACTGGGCACAGTTCCATCTGCCTACAAGGGCAGGCTCAGGATGTTCTTCCTCCGAGTCTCTCTGTGCCTGTGGTGACCTTGGCAAAGGTGGGGGGGGCTGTGTGGCCGTTCCCCCTGCTGTTCCTGCTGCAGCTGTTTCCACAGTATCATATTGTGCAGCATGGCAGAGACTATGAACATGTGTGTACATGTAGCTGGAGTGTACTGCAAGGCTCCACCGGATATGTCAAGGCAGCGGAACCGTGACTTGAGCATCCCAAACATATGCTCTATAATGATCCTGGTTCGTGTGTGTGCCTCATTATGGAGTTCTTGTTCAGGTGTCTGTGCATTTCTGATAAATGTCATCATGCACGGTGGGTGTCATCATGTATGGCTCAAGTTCATAGCCAGCATCCCCCACTAAATGACCAAATGGGATGTCCCCCCTGGTGAACCCCTGATACATTTGTGAGAAATGCCAGATGTGGGAGCCGTGATAGCTTCCAGGGCTGCCAGCACATACATTCATGATTATGCCCTGGGCATCACACACAACCTGGCAGTTGATGGAGAGGAATCCCTTGATGTTTAAGTAGACCCTACCCTGCTCACCGGGTGGTGATTTGATGTGTATGTGCGTGCAGTCTATAGCACTGACTACCTCAAGGTATTCTGCTATATGGTGGAAGTGACTCATTATGCTGGTCAACATCTCATGGGTGCTGGGGAAATATATGTGCTCACTGGCATGTGGTATCATGGCATCCAGGAACTGGTGGAGTACTCTGGATGCTGATGCCTGTGAGACCCCCATGATATCCCCAGTAGGTCTTTGGAAGGTACCTGTGGCTAGTATTCTTAAGGCTACACATACCTTGGTATCCACTGGGATAGGGTTCCCCTCTGTTGGTTCTGGATCTGAGGCAAGGCTAGCACAGCTCAATTATTTGCTGTAGAATGTCCCTGTCTCCAGCTCATGTAGCCCCTGGTAGGTTACCCTGGGTCTGTACACTCTTCTCCTCCTCCTCACTGCGGGTCAGTTGTCAGCATTCTCTTCCTCAACACCCCCAGCCTGTTGCACATACTGGTAGATCAAAGCAACAGCAGCCCCTAACATGTTTTGTTAGTTTTATCAGTTTAAAAGTTCCACACTTGTGTACACCAGTGGTGTAGTGTCTGTGGGAAAAAATTGTCTGTAAGGTGTTTGCATAGTTTATACTGCTGTGCTGGGCTGCTGAATGTGTAATTGGTTGATTCTGATACATTCCACCTGCCAGCTATGCTAGTTCTCCTTGACTGCCTTCCTACTGCTTTTTCCCCTTCCCGCCGCACATACACAGTGCTCAAATGTCAAGAGAATGCTGCTATTTCCTATTTTTTTTTTTAAAACCCAGTGCATGCTGCGCACACCCTTTTAGGCAATATAAACAGTACTAAGTAACTTTAGACACACCCCTTCTTTAGCTGTGCTTAGCTAAGGCAAACACGGGCTTCAGGGCTCCAATCAATTTACAGCAAGCATGACACACCCCCATATAAAGTCATCAAGCTCTTGTTCTTACACTGTTATGTGCCTGCACCTACACGGTTAGGTGAAGACTGACACTTTGAAGAAATATGTGATTCACCATTAATCCCCTCATTTACATACCCCCCAGTGTAAGTCCATAGTTACTGCACTCAAGCACACCCTTTCCCCTTGACAACCACTGCTCACTGGTATTGTTTACATTCTGCATGCCACAGACTATAATGGCAAAATGCAGATGTATGTTAAAATGTTTTTTTTGCCTTTTTTTTCCCCACCCCCGTGTTTGCGCACTGCTTCCCTGAGCTTAAATGACAGAGATCGGCCAATAAATAAGTTAGTTTTATTAAAAAAGTATACAGTTTTTAATGCCAATGGCATGTGTTGTTGAACATAATACATGCTTTCTACGAGCTGTCATGCCTCCGTTTTGTCAGATGCAGAAATGAATTTGGTTACTAACCGAATACATTTCTGCTCTGATACTGTTCCTGCACAGAGTCCGGGCAGCTTCGTGGATTGCAAAATCACCTCATTTGCATGGGTTTTACCAGCAGATGAGGTGATCTGCATACTGCACAGTTTTCCATGCAGGAACAGTGTAGGGTCACTCATGCAGGTGAAAACGGCACGTACCTGGATTGCGAGACAGCCATTTTCCATGCCAGAGCTCTTACACTGTTCCTGCACAGAAAATATCCATTTGTGAATCCAGGGGATAGTCTTGCAATACCTACTAGTGTCTAATGTTTTCCTGTCAAATTGTGGTAATTTATTGTGTTGTTAATATTTTAATTATAACTGTGCATTAGTCTTACTGTCATTCAAACTATGTGTTCATTGTTATGTCTTGCACGGGGATCAAAGCAAGACAATTCCATTCAGCTTGCACTGCTGTGTATATCTGATCGACATTAAAGTTTACTTTCAATTTTTTCGTGTGGCTTTCATATAACTTTGTAGCCTCAGTTTTGCCCAAATCAGGCTACTCTTCTTAGTACACTTTCTTGTTTCCAAACTTTCTACTCTGCACCGCTACAATGTTTCTATTCGTGAGTGTAACTATGCACACATCATGCATACTATAGCATGGGCTTTTTTTAGAATATTATTTTAATTGTTGTGCAATAATATGTGCCAGAATTTAAATTAAATTTTAACATGCTTATATTTTATTAAGTTATATACAGTATTTTGCTAAACTGCTCTTTTAATTTTTTAGAATGACTGGCTGTTAAATCTTTTCACTTAAGCCTGAAATGTCAGGATTCCTTTTTCTGTAATGAAAATGTTATCCAAAGCGTGTACTTTCTGGGGTAATGGAGGGCTGTGCCCTTGTTGTGAACGGTGCTACTTTCTAGATGTTGGTGCAGAGTTGGTGTAGAGTTCAAAACGTCCCGGTTATGGCCATAATGCTAACCACGGCATTGTAATTAATCTCCTTCTTATTCTTCACAAAGAACTTTCAGCCTACTACCAGAATCAGGCACACTATACATATTACTTGCATTCTGGACACACCGAAATCGTTCCTTTCCCCCTCACTACAGTATTTCTTTTTTCCAGACATAGCTGTGAGTGTCATGCATTCCCACGTTGTTTCTTTATATCAGTCATCATTAACCTGCTATACATTGACCTATCACCCTGCCCTTACACTAATGTCATGTATAGGAAAGCTTAAAATGATGTCTTTGCAGTTTACACAGACACAGACCTGGAAAATCCTCATAAATAGGTAGGAACAACACACAAACAAAGCATTTTTTCATTCAATATAAAATATCACATAATAGGTTATGGCAGATTTATAAAGAAATCACCTTTAGTTTTCCTAGCTATAAAGCCAACCAGATGATCACATGACAGGAGACAGTACAAATGTCAACCTTTCTTTTCATAATTCCAACATATAATGTAGGAACACAGAATTAACCAGTTGGCTCATCTCACCCACTGAGAAAAATGCATTATTCATATCAACCACTTTATATTTCTTTCTTCTAGGTTTCTAATTAAATCTAAATGGCATCTTTCACCAATATTTTTTAATAATAAGAGAGCTCCTTTGTCATCCTATTGAATTGGGAATCTCCCTACATTAAGTATCAGCTGTAGGGTGCCTGTCACCAGATTCAGTTCTGGGGAGTACTTCCCACAGCTGCAGATGACATAATCTGTTTGTGCAACAAGACTAAAGTCATTTAGTGCCCACATTCTTCTGCTGTGATTTTCAGGTTGTCTGAATAGCACATCATTGTTTTAATGCATGCAAAAGATATTTTTTACTTTAAATTAAAGTAATTTCCATTCATATTCAAGGTTGTCAAATGCCTTTGATTTTAACCTTAGTGTAATGCATCTGCAATTTCGTTTTGGGTCATATATTTTCATAACTTTCAATACTTTAGTTTGAATGTGGCATTCAAGTAACCTATTCTGATTGTTCTTAAGATTTTCTAAACTTTTATATCACCTCAAATGAAGTAGCACATTTTTTATATTTGCATTGCTGAAATTTAAAGTTTATTGTTCAGTAACAATACATAAAGACATCTTAAAACTATGCATTCATTTTCATATCGGCACACTTACTCACCTGTCTCATAAATAAATGTTTGTTGTTTATTGTCAAATAATACTTGCCTTTTACAGGAAATTAGACTACTGCAGTACATACATAATATCTGTGGTGTGCTGGTTTTTATTGTACTCTAGGATATTCTCTCTCCTTGAGTATTTCGTACAGGATGGCCAAAGTCAACATAACCAGTAAATAGTGAGTGGATGGACTGTCACTGGCATTTCAAGTTTAACTAGAACCACTTGAATACTCTGCAAAACCATCACTGAATGGTTTCCAGAAGCAATAGTATCTTTTGAGCAAGATCCCTCAATGAACCCAGGATGTGCTTCATAAAGTAAGTGATGCAGTCTTAACTTTGCATTCTCATTCTGCCGTGAAAAGAGTATTCTCAGAATTGTTTCTTACTGCTGCATATGATTTCATTGAATCAGTCACTTTTTTCTCACTTTTATTCACATTCCTGGGCTTCTCGTTGATTTATTTCTGCATGCAAGTTTGAAAATTAAGTCATTGGTGCTGCCTACTGGTAAGATGCATTTAGCCACTGCATGCATTCAACATACTTTTAATATCTTACTGCAGTGTAATCCCTTTGATTTTAGATATTCTTTTGACTTTATGTTGCAAAAATTGTCTGCATAGAAGTGTCATAGCAGCATTTCAAATGAATGCAATATAAATGGTCCAAAAGTTAAAAAAATCGCAAAAACATCTTGCTATGAAATATTGTGCAAAAGAAACATGATCATAAATTCCAAATCTTTACAGTTTTATCATGTGACTATATCCAGAATGATGACATTATTATGCAGGTATAATATATTATTATGATGTTCCCAATCACCAAAACAAGCAGGGTGACGTAAACCTCTCAACCATACCCTTAAACTGGGGTCAAAGAGACACCCAATTTCTCCAATGCACTATTGATTTGGTGTTTCTATTGATTACCTTTGATCCCAACATCTGTTATAGCTTTCTTGATGCTGGTCATATGCTCCTTAGCTATCCAATTTGCTTTTGAGCAAAATGAAGTCACCTTTCTATATATTAGTTCTTGTGCCTAACTGTCCTGAATGGAACTTAGTGAAGGGATTTTTTTCTTTCTTACCAATTGTAATATATTTGACAGCTGTTTCATATCAAACTTTTCTTGAAACTTAACTTGACAGTGTAATCTAACTTTTGGCAGATGCTCTGCTTTGAAACAGCAAGGAGCTTTTCTCATGAATTTGTATGACACTATTCAAAAGCAAATCAGAGCCTGTTTATTTTAAATCACTGAATGCAAAGGTCTAATTTACTGCAATGAAGTAAATCACCACATCAACTCCAGAAAGTAACTACTGATTAAAAGGTCTTAGTGCATGAGAATTATGGACAGTTAGCATTCTCCAACCACTCCCATCACTAACATACTGTAACCTTATCCGCCTGACTTCATGAATGGGCTGAAAGCCCGAGTACTGAATGAAAACACTGTATTAAGCTTGTATACCCCTAATCCTACAACAAAGGAGAAATCAATAAGTTGCAGTTCAGATCACTACAAGGCAATATGAGTTAATGCAAATGAAGCTTTACAAAGAAAGGAGGCCAGACTGCTTCAATCTGCCACTGAATTGTCTTAATGCAAACAGTTGTTTTAATGCAAGCAGAGATGATGGGGGAAGTTAGCCAGGCCTCTGCCTACCTGATTCTGTTTTCTCAGCAGCCTGTGTTTACTAAATGCTTCACATGGCACAAAATTTAATAAAACTTTCTGGTCAGATAACAAGGTGTTTTACCACTGTAATCTAACAGTCCTATAAGAGTTCAGGCATAGCATTTTATGTTTTTTCAAGCCATACAGAAGGGCATTCCAGTAATCTAAAATATACCACAAGGTCTAAGCAGTAAAGGGCATTTACATGGAATTGTCTTTCAAATATTTTTACATACAGTTCTCCACAGTACATTTGCACAGGTGTTACAGGTGGGTTGGAGATGCACTTCAAGGAGGAAAGGAGATTGATGGCATATTTTCTGGGCATGACCTAAACTTGAAGGGTATAAAAAGGGTCAGAGGCTGATGATGCAACAACAATTTGGGGGTGTCATTTTTTTTGTGTTCAACTGTACTATTTGGGTACAGCAAAGGGGTAAAGTTGCAATATTGCTCCTTGTTTTGCTCATGGCTAGAAAGCGGATTAGGAGAATGTGAAACTCAATAGAGGAGCCAAATGTTAAAGAGCTAAAGGGATTAATTAAGCAAATAATATAGGATGAGATAGGGGTATTGATCGAAAGAAAGTATTATGAGATGATTAGAAAAATGGCCACATGGCTGAGATATGTGACTAAGTAGGTAGGAATCAATTTACATTGACTGTGCTAGTGATCATAAAAAATAAATATTAGAGAAATTAGAATGATCTAGTTAATACTGTAGCTGGGCGAACACCAATCTGAGTGTGATGATACTGGTATCTTAAAATTTGTTTAGCACTGTATGCATGAAATTGTTTTGAGCAATTATTATTGATCATTGTGGTTATTAATGAGATACTGTAATAATAAAAATCTTTTAGTACAGTCTTATACAAACTGTTCATACCATTTTACTTCTACACATTTTCTCATTTAAAGTTAATTTCTCAGCCGACCATGACAGTATGGATAGAATTACATGTTTTGTCCCTTGCACCAAGATGCATTTGGTGACCAAATCATTGTGCAACACTTGCAGCAATATGAAAAAAAAATCTGTTGTCTCGTTCCCTGCTCTTTTCATAAATCTATGACTCCTTTCTGATACTATATATTCCATCTGTTAATCAGTATTACCATAGAGTCCAAATAAGTGCTCAAACACCCCTGATTTGTATCACCTCCGGTTCCGTTGTATGGCCAAACTGTTGATAGCGATGCAAATCCCTTTCGCTATACAGTATTACCACTTGTACCAAAATATGCCAAATGCATTAAAATTCAAAATGCGAAAAACAAAAACCATTCGCAAAAAATAAAACTAACTTTGACAACCTTGGTGAACACTGGTTAAGCGCTTTCACCCAAAACCTTAGGGGCTTCTTCAGAACACGTTTGATTTTAACAATCAGGTATTTAAAACCTTTAAGGCGCCAAAATGCCTTGACTGTTTGAATGTTTAAAGTAACAGTACTATATAAATATCTCCAATGTTAAATATATATAACACTACCCTAATCACATAATTCTAAAAGATATTGTTAAAAACTATTACAATAATAATAAAACAATGTGGAGATGTCATATAAATTTCATAACTTAATAGCAATATAACAATAACTAATGTAACAATAAATAAATACAAAGATAAATACATTTCATTCAGTGACTGATGTGCCCTGATGTTATTAAACAACTACTCATCTAACGTCCTATCACTAGCCTTTCTAAGAAAATATATATTAATTTGTATTCTACTATTAATATATGTCTGTGATGACTATTGCAGTTGAAATACAATAAGATAATAACCTAGTTGATACTGTTGACTGTGTTTAACTATAACTTCATAGTAGTTAAAACAGAAACTACTAAAACGCTATTAGATGTTGCAGAATTCCCATGTAGGATGTTGTCCATAATTAATTTTCTATGTGCCAATAATGTCACTTTATAACCTGTATTTTTGTTTTTCGCATTTTGAATTTTAATGCATTTGGCATCTGCTTGTATTAAGTGTGCGAGCAAGCAGTAGTTTCTATTACGAGTTTAGCCACACCTAACTCGTAACAACAAATGTAATAGTTCAATAAATTCATTTTTTAATATATCTGACTGGCGTGCTACTCAGAAGAACAACAGTAATCTTATAGACTACAGTCGCTGATTTTTTGGTACAAGTGGTAATACTGCATAGCGAAAGGGATTTGCATTGCTATCAACAGTTTGGCCATACAACGGAACCGGAGGTGATACAAATCAGGGGTGTTCAAGCACTTATTGGGACTCTATGGTAATACTGATTATCAGTTTATCTTTTTGGAGATTATTACACAGCTATAGTCCATTTGTGACTTCCTTGGTTTCTTCTTCTGCTGACCCCCCCAGCAAATATTGTACTGTTTATGCTGACTTCGACTTGTTGGTCACTGGTCAGATTAATTGGTACTAAAGTTGATGAAGTATCTCATCTAAGCACTACCCTGCAATCATGTTTAATATGAGAAATTAAGGACAGACCTTCTTTGTGGTCTGCAGAAGAAGGTAAACCTAGGAGAAATACTTTAATAAGAGCACAATGATTCAGATCTGAGTGTGTGTCAAATGGATGTAAATGCCTAATAATGTAGGTTAAAAGTTGTGCCTTTTGGCTTTTCCCGGTTAGGGGTCACCACAGCGGAACTCCAGTCCGCTAATGATTGGTAGTAGATTTTTACGTGCCAAGTTGCCGGCCCTGATGCACAACCTTCAACGAAGGTACGCCCATTCACGCATGTCTCCACACAGAAGATGCTCTAGCTGAGAATTGAACAGGGCAACGTCTTACTGTGAGGCAACAACGCTACCGCAGCACCACCACCGCAGTAATAATGTAGGTTAAAAGTAATGATTTAATTCTCAAATAATTCTTCAGAGTATGACGTCCACATTAACACTAGTGAAGGAGACACTAACAGAATTCAGACTGACTGATCTTTGCAGGACAAGCAACAAAAAGAAACCTGCTACATGTAACTTATGCCATTGAGCCTACAGTGTATATCGGCTTGCAATATTTAAGTTTTAAGTACAAATAATGTAATTTTTATACTGGAAATGTATCCTAGAGCACTATAAAGAACTCTTTTTTGTTTAAAAGAGATCTACCTGTATGCATTTATACAATATTTGTGATACAAGGTGCCTTTTGTATTGTTTCAAATGTCAAAGCAATGTAAATAAACCCATTATATTATATTATATTGTAAATATACTACCAAAGAATATATCAAATATTGATACAGTCATGGAAAAAAAATGATTGATGATCTTGGAAATCATTTAATTCAGTATGTAGCAATTACAGACTCTACATTATTGTTGCTCTTGACCCATACACAACCTGGCAAGTACTTAAAATTAACAATCTGCATGTAGGCTGTCTAAAATGCTGCAGAGCAAGTGCTTACATGTAAAATGCACAGCAAACATTCATTCATGGTAGTAGATACTGATGTCCCAGGGTACTTATTGTCTTTGCACGGGCAAGTTAAAATGAAAGCCAAAAGCCAGAGTGTTAATTGGCTTAAAGGTGTACTTCAGAAATGAAAATCAAGCTCATCACTAAGCAAATCTATTCTAATCATCAACCCATATGTGCACAGGCAAGCACGCAAACACACACTTACACACACACACACACACACACACACACACACACACACACACACGCACGCACACACACACACACACACACACACACACACACACACGCACACACACACACACACACACACACACACACAAACACACACACACACACACACACACACGCACACATACACACAGAAATATGCGTGCATGCATGCATGCTGAAACTCACACATAAACAAAGCAAAGAAAATAAACCCTATTCATTTTACTTTTACTCTCAGATTTGCCAGAGGAAGAGAGAGAAATGGACAGAAGTGATATTTTTTTATGTGCTGCTCTATATATGCACTCTGATATATGAACTATCACTTTGTTTTGAGGGCATTACATGTATTATGTTGTGAACTAACAATAGCAGATGGAGGTGTTCACAGGAATGCTACAATGCATACTATAACCAAAGCTCTGAATGCCCCAGCTCCTCTCTGAAGCTGAAAAGCTGTAGTAGTGTTTCTCAGTATTAAATGTTACTTGTAATGATGGTGTTACATGAATCCTTTAATGACTGGTGTGGAACTGTTCACTTCTGGCCCAGTTAGCTGGAAGAGAGGAAGGGAAGTCAAAGAACAGCTGCTGAGACTCTTCCCAGAATTATATTGCTCCAGTGAAAAGGATGCAGTTCTTCTGCTTCTTCTTAATTTCGGTTGAGAACTCAAAAACAATAGCAGTATGGTCCAGCACCATACTACACTTTTACAACGGCTGCACCTCTGTATTTGCATTTCAGTGCAAATGAAGAACAGCTCTTCTTTGACCTAGTCTTGTCCTATTTGCAGACCAGACAGGCTGACTGTATTGAATTCAATCCCTGTGTAACAGTTAACACATTTTCAAAGCCGGCTGAAGTTGTACAGGATGAAAATAATTAAACAGTAGAGCATTATAAGACATTGCTGAAGGTATAAAAGATTATAATAATTAAACAATAAAACATTAATTTCACTATACAAAAAGTGTTAAATGTTACAATCTAGATTCAATATTTTGCAGTCCATAGAAAACCTGAAAGGAAACAAAAATGAATTGCATAATCACACTGCATGCATTGCATTTGAAATATGATTGTCTTTTTTGTCATTCTTTTTAAATAATCTTTTACAGCTTATTTGTTAGATGAGAAACACAGTCTCCTGGATTCAGCAAGCCCTGCACGGTGTGCAGGACTAGTGCAGGAGCTCCAGCAGACAATATGGCTGCCGTGTGATCCAGGAATATGCTGCAGGGACGTGCATGAGCTCTCCTGCACTAATCCTGCACAGACTCAGCTCCTGTATGCAAATTAACCCATTTGCAGGTGAAATCCTTGCAAATAAGTTGAATTTGTAGTCCAGGAAGCTGGAAGCCAGCCGTGCAGGACTAGTGTAATCTGCAGAAATGTACTCGGTTAGTAACCGAGTACATTTCTGCAAACTATAAAATGGAGCCATAACAGCTCCAAATAAAAGGTGGATATTATGTAGAAAGCATGCCAATGGCCAAATATATGGCCATTGGCATGGTAAATAGTTGCAAAAATAAAAAAAAATAGTTTTTATTTTCTTTTTAGCCAATCTCCACTGTTTAAGCGTAGGGCAGCGGCGCACAAACGGGATCGGGAAAAATAAAATAAACAACCTAAAATAAGCATTCTAACCAAAAATCACTATTTTGCCATTATACTCAATAGTAGGCAGAAGACAACATGGCCAGTGAATAGTGGTTGCTAAGGGGGAGGCTCAGTGTGGGACCTGTAACTATGCATCAGCAGGCAATCCTATGCAAATGAGGGGAATGATACTGAATCCCAGATTTCCCCTGCATGCTAGTCAGCACCCAACAGTGTAAGAGCAGGAATAGCTTGGTGCAAGACTAGGAGTTAGCTGACATCATAGGGGGGGTGTGTCAGGCATACTGTAAGTGGATTGGAGGAGCCCTGTGGCTTGGGTTTACCCTTAGCTTAGAAGAGCTAAGCAAGGAGGTGTGTCTGAGACTGCCTAGCACTCTTTACATTGCCTAAGTGGGTGTGCACTCCACGCACCAGGTTGTAAAGGGAAAAAGAAAATGTAAACCAGAAAATATCAGCTATGTGCAAATTTGAGCACTGTGTTGGTGTGGTGCACCCCCAGGCTTAAACAGAAAGGCAATAGGAAGGGAAAACAGCAATAGGAAGGTAATCTAGGAGAAATAACATAGCTGACAGTTGAAATGTATCAGACTCAGCCAATTACATAGGCAGCAGACCAGCCCAGCCTAGAACACTAATATAAACTATGCAAACACCTTTCCCTCTGGTTTTTCCCACATACTCTACACCAACGGTATATACAAGTGTGGACATTTTAACAAACAAAAACAACAAATTTATAGGAGCTGCAGCAGCAGTCAGTCATCAACATGTGGAAGAGGCTGAGGGTGGTGAGGATGAGAATGCTGTCTGTGATGATTAGTGAGAGACGGGCGAAGGCTTCCAGCCTATTCAAATAAAATTTGATATAAAAATTTGGCATTTGTAAATAAATGTAAAATACAAGCATGTTTTCTTGAATGTAAAAGAACACTGTGAAATGTGGAATTGCAAAATATGTGAAAACATTGCACTCTACTGGCCCAGTGAAGCATGTTGTATCCTTTCTTGTTAGAATTCAGCTCCAGTGCGGCTGGATGAATATTTCATGCCCATTGTTTTAAGGCTAAAGTTTATGACCAGAATTTAGATGGGGAAGGTGGTTTATTGCTCTAGTTTCTGTTAGAATATAGATGTGAAATATCTTCTCTTGTTATAAGTTTCTGTGCAGGTGTTAGATTGCTAAATAATGCGGTTTGTTTGCCTGGGAAAACCTAAATGTCAAAAATGATGTAATTTGGGGAGGAACCCAGCAAACATGTTTGTTAGTAATGTTTAAAATACTGTCTCACAAAAGACTGAAAGCATTTTGACTTTGGACATTCAGCTTACCAGCACTCTGCCTTATGCTCACATGTAAGTTTTAGCACTGTGATTTCTTGTAAGAATAGTTAAAGCTAGTAAAGATTAATTAGGTATTTTTCTTTGAAATCAGACCTGTCCTACTGTATTATTTTAAGTTTCTGTGTGATCTCTGAACTCTTAGATATCTCTGTAGTGTAGTAGTTTTGTCTTGTGTTTTAATTATTTATTATTAAATATTTTTAAAACCTTCTACTTGTGACTGATTTGTGTAGAGATAAGCCCTAGAGTACATTGCATATTTATAGAGGTTATTGTAACAGGCCACTCTAAAGTAAGCCTTGACAGTTAGTCATACTATCATTGGATAATTATATTGCACAGTAATAATTGGACACCCTTTTAAGGGCCTTTTAGTAGCTTATATTATTAATTTGGTGGTGGCAGTAATTAATACCATATAGTCTGGATAAAGGGGCAGAGCTGGAAAATCTGTCAGCCTTTCCCAGGAGTGTCTGTGAAGTTGTATAAATACTTATTTCAAAGTGTGTGTGTGTTGTGCCAGCTACTTGGCAGGGACACAAAGCACTGGTTGGACAGACAGGGTACTGGAGATTCTAACTTGCCCAGTTAGGCTGAGACCTGAACCCTATAGCTGTGCCAGTGGGGAGTCTTATTGGGGACCTGGTGAGCAAGGGAGCAGCCAGTCCCAGACTGACTGTGATATCTGTGTGCACTTAAGGGAAATTGCATTTTCCTGTGTGTATTAGTTATCCTTTTCTCTTCTATGAGACAAACTCCCTGGTGTTAGTGGGGAGGATTGAGGCTCCTTGATTGCTGGGCCAGGTCACGGTTGTCACACTGTCGGCCAACCCACAGTGAGGAGACGGAGAAGGGTGTACAGACCCAGGGTAACCTACCAGTGGCTACATGAGCTGGAGATAGTGGAGCACAATAGGGTGGACAGAGACCTCCTACAGCAAATGGTTGAGCTGTGCCAGCCACGCCTGACACACAGAACTAACAGAGAAGAACCCATCCCAGTGGATACCAAGGTATGTGTAGGCCTAGGAATACTAGCCACAGGTACCTCCCAAAGTCCAACTGGGGATATCACGGGGATCTTACAGGCATCAGCATCCAGGGTATTCCAGCAGTTCATGGATGCCATGTCAGCACATGCCAGTGAGCACGTATATTTCCTCAACACCCATGAGGTGTTGGCCAGCAATATGCGTCTCTTCCACCAAATAGCAGAATAACCTGAGGTAGTGGGTGCTATAGACTGCATGCACATATGCATCAAAGCACCACCCGGTGAGTGGAGTAGTGTCTACATCAACCACAAGGGCTTCCCCTCCATCAACTGCCAGGTCATGTGCAATGCCCAGGGCATTATAATGAATGTGCTGGCTGCCTGGAAGCTATCACGATTCTCACATCTGGCATTTAACACAGCTGTACCAGAAATTTGCCAATTGGGACATCCCTTACGGTCACCTAGTGGGGGATGATGGTTATGCACTGGAGCCGTAGCTGATGACACCCATCAGAAATGCACACACACCCGAACAAGAACTCCATAATGAGGCACACGCACAAACTAGAATTTTAATAGAGCATGTGCTTGGGATGCTCAAGTCACAGTTCCAGTCCTTGGACACATCCGGTGGAGCCTTGCAGTACTCAACAGCTACATGTACTCAAATTGTCATCGTATGTGCCATGCTACACAATATCATCCTGCAGAAACAGCTGCAGCAGGAACAGCATGGGGCAGAGCCACGCAGCCCCCTACCAGTGCCAAGGCCTGCACAGGCACAGAGTGATTCAGAGGAGGAACAACCTGAGCCTGCCCCAGTAGGCAGATGGAGGCATACCCAGTATGCCCTGGCCTTGGCAAAGAGGCAACACATAGCACATATACTGGCACAGTAGGGACCCAGGGAATGACACCTCTCTCTGACTCACACATACAGTAAAAGGGATGCCAAACATGACACTACCTGTGCTCAACCATGTATAGGGAGTGTACTATGTGCATCCAACATAAGCAGCCCTCCGGCACCTTCCTCAATACTGACACACCCACAAGGTAAGTCACTCTCCTTACCAATTGCTGAATGAAGTAGTATGTGTTGTTACTTGTATCTATGGTATGGATGTGAGCATGCAAGGGAATCGGGTGGCTGAATGGGATGCCAGCAGATAGTAGACACCTATAGTGGCAGCATGAGATCTGTAACAAATACTGGTGTCACCATAGTAGCCAGTACTACACATGGTGACAAAACCCACTGCAGGAAATGTGCTGGGCCACATGTGTGTCCATATGACACACACATTCCAGTCAGGGAGTCTCAGCCAGCAGGACAGATGTAGACAAACACAAACAAAGGCTGTGCTAAGGCCTCTGAATGGTGCCTATGGGTAACCTCCCCCACCAGGCCTACACAGACAGACTACATCAGGTCAGGCAGTGGGATGTTAGTTCTGAAGGGTAGGAAGTCAGAAACTGATATGTAGGTCAATCAAACCTAAGACCTGTAGTACACTAATATGCCTCTAGTCAGCATGATAGGTTAGAATACAGAATGAAATGAAGTACCTGACATACCAGTACAGTCATAGCAAATGTGTACAAGTGTCAGGTGAGCGCCCCCCAATCCTATGTAGAAATGTAGAAACAGTCAGGTGTGCCCCCCCCAATCCTGTGTAGAAATGTAGAAACGGTCAGGTGTGCCCCCTCCCCCAATCCTGTGTAGAAATGTAGAAACAGTCAGGTATGCCCCCCCCAATCCTATGTAGAAATGTAGAAACAGTCAGGTGTGCCCTCCCAATCCTGTGTAGAAATGTAGAAACAGTCAGGTGTGCCCCCCCAATCCTGTGTAGAAATGCAGAAACAGCCAGGTGTGCCGCCCCAATCATATGCAGAAATTTAGAAACAGTCAGGTGTTCCCCACCCACAATCCTATGTAGAAATGTAGTAACAGTCTAGTGTGCCCCCCCATCTGATGTAGACACGTTGTAACAGTCAGGTGTGCCCCGCCAATCCTAAGTAGAAATGTAGTAACAGTCAGGTATGCCCCCCTCCAATCCGATGTAGACATGTAGTAACATGTATGTGTAGGTATAATACCAGTGGAGCACAGATGACCTGAGGTGGCCAAGGTAACAGGATAGATTGTAGCATTTGTACAGTATGCAGGTATGCATGTGTTAGGTCAGTGTGTGTTTCATATTGTGTGAGAGTTGTCAGTATATATGCATGTGGAGGTTTGACCTGGTGGCCATTGCCCACTACTGCCAATGACAAGGCCAAGTCCTCACAACTGCAGTGCCAAAGACAATGCTCCCCAGTATAATACATGCTAGCAGTAAGCCATTGTAAATGTATGGTGGTAATATGTGTCACCTTCTGAAAGATGGACATGGCATAACTGTTGGGCTAGATATACAAGCAGTACACAGGGAAAAGTACCCCAGACATGCAGTATATAATGTATAACCATGAAATGGACACATCCTTGGAATTGTACATACAGATATGCACCACATTATCTGGCTTGTAGTAGGGAATACCGATACTGTTTGGCCGAGCACTTGCAGATCACAAAGGTGATAGGACTGATGTATTGGGAAATGGCTGATGTCCCCACACAAGCCAGCATAACTGGAATGCCCCATGCATATCCGTGAGTCAGATGCAAGTAGTGTCCATAGCATACATGCACCCAGATCACCCAAACACCACCCACAGGTACCTCTCCGGTCTTATCCCTTCTGTTGGGAATGGGTACAATATCACCCCCACCTGTGTATGGCAATAGAGAAAGAATGCAGCATGAAGTGCAGGTGTCCCATGCAGGTGTGCCCTTAGCTGTAAGAAGCACCCTGCCAGCGTCCACACCACCTGATCAATACTGATAGAAATTATTGGCTTGAACAACAGCACATCTACCCTGTCACCCCAGGGGAATATACTGTATGGCAGTCTGGGACTGTAGGACTGACAGAATGCAATGGCCTGCATCACCACTAAATGGCCTACAGGCCTCTGCCGAAGGCCTGTGTCTCACCCATACTGTCAATGTATGTTATGTCATGGACACCCAAATAACATAACACACTCCACATAAGCCATATGCAAGGCCATGTGGACAAACCACAGTAACATGTCCACCATGTCCCTTTGCATGAACTGTAGACCAACACCAAAACACAGCTGTGATGAGGTGATAACTATAGGGAAAGTATCAGAGAATGTATGCATAATGTATAGAAGAAGATAGAATAATAGTGGGGGTGGGGTGGGAGCATGGGCAGCATGGAATGTGCAAAGTCCGACACAGCCATGTGCACATACTATCCCTGGATGCAAACACAGAAATGGGTGGCTACAAACCTGCCCATACACCACAATAGGGGTAATGACCTGACTTATGACCCCTGCCTCTGGGTAACCTGTGTGAATATGTACAGCTGTGAGATATTGCCACAGCAAGATAAGGCCATACTGTCAAGTCAATGGATGTACAGGTATGGGATCTTCTCCCATCGCTGTACCAAGGTGCTGAAATGGATACACAGACCCAGTAGTAAGTGTCTGCAGCTCCCCCTCCAGAATGGCATAACTTTCCATGAATATGTAGGTATTTGACCACAATACTGGACACAGCTGCATTCACTCTGTATTCCCCAGGACATCACTGCGAGCAAAAATGTCCACGTGACAGTACTTGAGGACATAAAGCTTCACAGTGTATAACAGTACACATGTCTGAATATCTCTGCTAACACCAGTACCATGTAGCAGAAGCAGCACAGACACAATCACCTACAGTACACACTATCCCTTGCACAGTTTGACTCTATATTGCCAACCGATCTACAGATATCCTGCAGAAACTGTTTGCTACCTTTAGGTGTAGAACCCAAAGGTCTGCACTGGAGTACAAACTACCTGGAATGGATCCACACATTCAATACAGAAGGGCATACTGTGCATGCTCACACACTTAAACAAATGAAGCCCATGACTGCTAACAGCAGTGGACCATACACATCTGACAGTTGCAGATGTTAGTGCATACACTCCTCAGTATGCACCAGTCATGCTTTGCACACACGTTGGATAGGAATACACACATATGTCCAAGGACAACACACTATAATATAACTAAAAGCCAACAGCAAAAAATTCCAAACCTCGGGGTGTAGTACCAGCCAAAATCAAACAAGTAACTACTAATAAGCAACGGTTGCTGGTACACACTATGGCAGCAATACAGTAATTTCTAAAGTCTCGGTTAGGTTCAGTATATGCTCACCACTTCAAGTGAAGAGGGACAGCCAAGTCGGTTAAGTTCAAAGATATCCAATACTGATGTGCTGGATGCACAATCACAGCTCACACTTCTGCGATGAAAAATCACCAAATGCAGTAGTAACAAAAAGTAAAATCCTTTTATTCACAGTAAGCGCCTTCCTCAGACTGTATAACAATGAGACAATTTGAAACAAACATTTAAATACTATAGAGCGACTGCTCATTGGTTAAAACCATCAAGGTGTCATAAAACACAAAATCACATACAATAACTAGGACCGGAAAACACCCTGCACTAGCATAAATACTTTCTTACTTTAAAACGCAGAATAAGAGTTCAATAGTCACAGAGAATTATGTACATCATTCAGTGTGAAAAATATCTCATACATTAAAATCGGAGATAAAATTGGATGCATTCAGCTGCTTCAGAATCTTTAAAAATAATGCTTTTAGCTACTGCAAAATCGTTAAAAAATCTATATGTGTATAAAACTGTATGCCAAGAATAAGGCGCTCTCGCCAACACATTTAGAAACACTTTTAGGTGGTTACCTGATGTTATTCAAGCATAGAAAGATCGTAAATAAATATCCATACTCAAAGTAGCGACTGCTACAGTGAAGGCTCCTGACTGCCGTGCACCCTTGCGTAGTGATGACGTCACCACGTATTTCTACGGTAACAAAACACAACATGCAGCTGACTTTTAAGTCAAATATAAGACATACATCTCTAGTAGATGATAAATATCTACAGAAAGTGCAACAGTGCATAAAAAATAACAAAAACAAATATAAAAAGTAGCACAGGCTATTAAAGACAACGTAATAAAACAACGTAATAAAACTGCGTCTACCATTTAAATACCTTTCTAAAGAGTTTTCAAGACATATGCATTCCTCACCTATCGTGCTATAGAAGCCTGGTAAGGAAAAACTTCATTGTAGTAAATGGGGGACTACAAAATGGCAATATTTTCAATAAAACATGAATTACATCCACAAGTATACTGTGGTTAAAGGAAAAAATAAGTAATACAACCTATGTCAAGTGCAAACCCTATAAATACATTGTAAGCTTGTCCGTCACTAATCTAGTGACAATGGAATTGAGAGCATGACATAAACGGAGGACAGTAAAAATTAGTATACTAGAAATACCAAAAACACTCGTTTTTTCCTAACTTATATGAAAAGGGAGAAAAAAGAGTGTAGATTCAGACAATGCGATACCTGAGGAGTTCAATAGTAGGGTGCTATATTGCCTTGTCACTGAGAGACTCATCCAGCCAAACAAACCTACTGTGAACCGTAACCATTGAGAGGTATCTCTATGCAAACAACTAATGGTCAGTCAAGAATATGCATTTAAAAGTTACCATATACATGTAAACAAGGATGATGACCAACATGGCCAACAAGTTAGTATGCTAAAAATGCCTAAAACACTCATGTTGTTAATATTAAAAAAGGGAAAGAAAAAATAAATGATAAAACATATATAATAAATAATAAAATGTGTAGTGAGTATAGGTATGAGATGTTAATGCAAACCATACAATACCTAAAGACCTTAATGTGAGAATTCTCTATAGCCAAGACACTAAGAGAATCCTCCAGCCTAATAAACCTTATATAAACCATCTCCTTGGAGAGGCACCTCTATGCAAATGACATGTGGTCAGTCAGAAAGGTGCATATACATGTTGTCATGAACAGGGAAAAAGAGGGAACAAATGGTAGTGACCAACATAGCCCGTGATCCTCTCACAGGAAGAGATTAAAAACATTAAACACATTATTAATGTTTCGGGGCTCGTATTCTCCTTTTTCTTAAAAAAGGTTTAATTTGGACCTTATCATTGAGGCCTGGATGGTGGTCAGCTCTAAGTCTGATAATCCACTTCATCTCATTCTCTAAAGTATAGTTAATAATGTCTCCTCCTCTCACACCTGGTATGATCTTCTGAATAACAAAAAACTTAAAGGTATGGCTAGTTCCTCTTTCCTTGTTATGTTTTGCTAATGCATTGAACATAGAGCCTACCCTGATGTGGTAGATATGCTCCCTAATACGTTCTTTCAGAGCCCTATTGGTCTTCCCAACATAAAATGCTGGGCATATCTCACAAGTGGCCATGTAAACAATGTGCACACTATTACATGTAGTGTTCGTCTGGAAGTTATATACCCGTTCAGTGATTGGATGATTAAAAACTGTGGTCTCATTAATATGAGTGCACTGATTACATTTTCCACATGGCATCGTGTTGCTGCTGTTCGTGTGTTCCTTGTGAATATTGTGTTGTTGTCTGGGATTGCATAGTATTCTAATTGGGTTGGTTCTTGTACACTACTTTTAAACAAGGTCCTACTATATCCTTAATGTCTTTATCTAGGGATAAGATGTCCCAGTGTTTCTCCATGATATGTCTAATACTAGTCGAATCTCTAGTAAACAACATGGAGGCTCTACTGATGTTCATAGGTCTAGATCCTACGTCCATGTTTGTAGTTAGAGAGGGTTCAGAAAAGTATGGTTTGGCTTTAGTCTCTCTCAAAGTTTCAACATCTGATATAGTACGTTCAAAATCAGCAATATCATAGCCTCTTTGCATAAACTTATTCCCTAATTCAACTAATTCCTTGGTATAACCTTCTTCTGTGGGGTTCAACCTAGATGCTCTGATCACCTGTCCTTTCATGACATTATCAAAAACGTACCTTGGATGCATGCTACCCTTGTGTAGTATAGTATTCCTGTGGCACAATTTCCTATACACTGAGGTGTTCAACAACCCATTACTGAGCCTATTAATGTTGACATCTAAAAGGAGATTTGATCATATGAGTATGTGGTGGTGAATTTCAAAAGTTAGTGGAATGATTCATATCATTTATGAATCTCAAAAGTGTATCTACATCACTTTTCCAAATGAAAACAAATCATCCACGAATCTACGATAGATGCCTACATGTTCCTTGTATAAGGGAGATTCAAAAAGGAAAGTCTCCTCCCATTGAGCCATGACAAGGTTGGCGTAGCTATTTGCACAAGACGTGCCCATAGCTACGCATCCTTTTGGAGAAACAATGCCTCTCCAAACATAAAAATGTTGTTGGTTAAGACAATTTCTAATAATAAAGTAAGAAAGTCTATTTTCTCATGTGTGAGATTAGAGTGTGCCTTTAGGTAATCTTGAATGTATTGTATCCCTAAGTCATTCGGGATCACAGTGAAAAGACTCACTACATCTAATGTGACCAGTAAGTATGGTGCATTGTCATCTACATACTTCATGTATGAATATAAATCCAATAGAAATTGTTTGCTATCCCTCAGAATGTTCTGATTGGCATTGACCAAGGGTCTCAAATGGTATTCAATGAAGATGGACAGAGGCTCAGTCACCCACCCTTGTCCTGCAACAATCGGTCTCATGGGTGGTTCTGTGTGTGATTTATGAACCTTAGGTAGGCCTTGTATGATTGGAATAAGGGGTTATGAACTCTAAAATAATTATATACTTCTTTAGTTATGTTATTAGATGCAAATAATTCATCTAATGTATAGGAAATTTGTAAAACCTTGTCCTTTACAAATCCTATATCAATCTTTGAATACGAGGACGGATCCTCAAGAAGGAGACACATTCTCCTATTGTAGTCAGTGGCATCCATCAATACTATCGGTCCTCCTTTATCTGCTGGCCTAATCACCACATTATTGTCATTTCTCAAATCTTTAAGTGCCTGCCTTTGTTTGTAGTTTAAATTACATTTAGGTCTCATATCGTGTGATTCTTCAAAATGTTTATATATATCATTCTCTATCATCCTGGAATAAACATCAAGGAGGGGATGTAGTTGGGGAAGATACACGCTGTTGGGTTTAAATTCCCCAGTAATATGTCCTGTGTTGGTGTTACCGAATTCTAATTTCAATTGTACATTCCTTATAAACATTTTGGAGTCTACTATGTAGTCTACAATATTTCCTCTCTTAGTGGGTATGAAATTCAACCCTTTGTTCAAGACTTCCTGTTCATGCACAGTTAGTATCCTACTGGAAAGGTTAACCACTAACGAATCGATTTCTCCCACATTCTTTTTAAGGTGGGTCCTTGTTGTTCCCCTCCAGATCCCTTTCTTTTCTGTCTGCCCCTGCTCATGGATCTCGTTCTCCCAGTGTGTTGTTTGTGTGCTATGGGGAAAGGGGTATTCATCAATGTCTTAGTCAGGGGTTCTGGACGTAGACCATTACCTTGTGTAGTTTTCCTCCTAACCACTGCTTCCTCTGATGTATGCACATCTAGGTTCTGTGTATGGTTACTTCCATGTGGCTCTCCTGTTGTGATATTCTCAACATTCGAGTTATCTGTGCTCCTCTCTACTTCTTCCTGAAAGACTATTTCAGTATAAGAAACATTCCTGTCTTTGTTATTTTTACTGTTCATTTGCACTTCAGTACCAGCTGTATTACTAGTCACTGCTATGCTGGGATTTGGTACACAGGTAGGTGCAGGAGCATAGGTATTTCTACCATTAGTTTCATCTCTAAGGACGTTCCTCCTACCTTGTGCATTGTTATTATTACTGTTTGTAGCATAAGATCGATCTCTGGGCCAAGTGAAAACATTGGAATTATTAAAATCCCTCATGTCCCTTAAGATTTTATTCTTTTTCTGTTCTAATAACCTTCTTTCAAGTACTAAAACATTATCTAACACCCTTTCTAATTTTACATCAATGTTGTTCTTAGAATATTTCTTCATAATCATATCAAACATATAATTCACTTTCAATCTCAAGCTGTCTTCTTCAGGTTTATGAAAATTAATAAGCAGTTTCATATAATTATAACTAAGTTCCATGTTGAGTTGTTGCCATTGGTACAACAAGTCCGGTACACTATCGCCCGAAGTGGGCATCTTCAGAATACGTAGGCCACGTGGTATAATACGTTTCTCCAAACAGGCCTCAAAGTAATGTCTCTGGATTTGTAACTTCTTTAGTTTAATTGTCTCATGTTCCAAGGTGAACAGTTCTTCTTGCAGAGTCACAGACTCCTCATTCTGTATGGCATCATCTGTTGGATGAAGGACGCTCATATGCCAGTAATAAGTTCTCACTGCCAGTCACACACTTGGAACCTGTCGGTTCCTGTATTAAAATTCTGTCTTTCTGGTACATAAGGTAACTCAATATTAGAGGTTTCGTTGTCAGCCATCCCCTTGGACTTGGAATAAGTAATGTAGATGTAACTAAAAGCCAACAGCAAAAAATTCCAAACCTCGTGTAGTACCAGCCAAAATCAAACAAGTAACTACTAATAAGCAACGGTTGCTGGTACACACTATGGCAGCAATACAGTAATTTCTAAAGTCTCGGTTAGGTTCAGTATATGCTCACCACTTCAAGTGAAGAGGGACAGCCAAGTCGGTTAAGTTCAAAGATATCCAATACTGATGTGCTGGATGCACAATCACAGCTCACACTTCTGCGATGAAAAATCACCAAATGCAGTAGTAACAAAAAGTAAAATCCTTTTATTCACAGTAAGCGCTTTCGGGCTTCCTCAGACTGTATAACAATGAGACAATTTGAAACAAACATTTAAATACTATAGAGCGACTGCTCATTGGTTAAAACCATCAAGGTGTCATAAAACACAAAATCACATACAATAACTAGGACCGGAAAACACCCTGCACTAGCATAAATACTTTCTTACTTTAAAACGCAGAATAAGAGTTCAATAGTCACAGAGAATTATGTACATCATTCAGTGTGAAAAATATCTCATACATTAAAATCGGAGATAAAATTGGATGCATTCAGCTGCTTCAGAATCTTTAAAAATAATGCTTTTAGCTACTGCAAAATCGTTAAAAAATCTATATGTGTATAAAACTGTATGCCAAGAATAAGGCGCTCTCGCCAACACATTTAGAAACACTTTTAGGTGGTTACCTGATGTTATTCAAGCATAGAAAGATCGTAAATAAATATCCATACTCAAAGTAGCGACTGCTACAGTGAAGGCTCCTGACTGCGTAGTGATGACGTCACCACGTATTTCTACGGTAACAAAACACAACATGCAGCTGACTTTTAAGTCAAATATAAGACATACATCTCTAGTAGATGATAAATATCTACAGAAAGTGCAACAGTGCATAAAAAATAACAAAAACAAATATAAAAAGTAGCACAGGCTATTAAAGACAACGTAATAAAAACAACGTAATAAAAACTGCGAGTGCGTCGTCTACCATTTAAATACCTTTCTAAAGAGTTTTCAAGACATATGCATTCCTCACCTATCGTGCTATAGAAGCCTGGTAAGGAAAAACTTCATTGTAGTAAATGGGGGACTACAAAATGGCAATATTTACAATAAAAACATGGATTACATCCACAAAGTATACTGTGGTTAAAGGAAAAAATAAGTAATACAACCTATGACAGGTGCAAACCCTATAAATACATTGTAAGCTTGTCCGTCACTAATCTAGTGTCAATGGAGTTCGGAGAGCATGACATAAACGGGAGGACAGTAAAAAATTAGTATACTAGAAATACCAAAAACACTCGTGTTTTCCTAACCTATATGAAAAGAGAGAAAAGAGAGTGTAGATTCAGACAATGCGATACCTAAGGAGTTCAATAGTAGGGTGCTATCTTGCCTTATCACTGAGAGACTCCTCCAGCCAAACTAACCTACTGTGAACCGTAACCATTGAGAGGTATTTCTATGCAAACAACTAATGGTCAGTCAAGGATATGCATTAAAAGTTACCGTATACATGTAAACAAGGATGATGACCAACATGGCCAACAAGTTAGTAAGCTAAAAATGCCAAAAACACTCATGTTGTTAATATTAAAAAGGGGAGAGGAAAAAATGAATGATAAAACATATATAATAAAACTAATGAAATGTGTAGTGAGTATAGGTATGAGATGTTAATGCAAACCATACGATACCTAGAGACCTTAATGTGAGAATTCTCTATAGCCTTGACACTAAGAGAATCCTCCAGCCTAATAAACCTTATATAAACCATCTCCTTGGAGAGGCACCTCTATGCAAATGACATGTGGTCAATCAGAAAGGTGCATATACATGTTGTCATGAACAGGGGGAACAAATGGTAGTGACCAACATAGCCCGTGATCCTCTCACAGGAAGAGATTAAAAACATTAAACACATTATTAATGTTTATTCTCCTTTTCTTAAAAAGGTTTAATTTGGACCTTATCATTGAGGCCTGGATGGTGGTCAGCTCTAAGTCTGATAATCCACTTCATCTCATTCTCTAAAGTATAGTTAATAATGTCTCCTCCTCTCACACCTGGTATGATCTTCTGAATAACAAAAAACTTAAAGGTATGGCTAGTTCCTCTTTCCTTGTTATGTTTTGCTAATGCATTGAACATAGAGCCTACCCTGATGTGGTAGATATGCTCCTAATGCGTTCTTTCAGAGACCTGTTGGTCTTCCCAACATAAAATGCTGGGCATATCTCACAAGTGGCCATGTAAACAATGTGCACACTATTACATGTAGTGGTTATATACCCGTTCAGTGATTGGATGATTAAAAACTGTGGTCTCATTAATATGAGTGCACTGATTACATTTTCCACATGGCATCGTGTTGCTGCTGTTCTGTTCCTTGTGAATATTGTGTTGTTGTCTGGGATTGCATAGTATTCTCATAAATTGGGTTGGTTCTTGTACACTACTTTTAAACAAGGTCCTACTATATCCTTAATGTCTTTATCTAGGGATAAGATGTCCCAGTGTTTCTCCATGATATGTCTAATGCTAGTCGAATCTCTAGTAAACAACATGGAGGCTCTACTGATGTTCATAGGTCTAGATCCTCGTCCATGTTTGTAGTTAAAGAGGGTTCAGAAAAGTATGGTTTGGCTTTAGTCTCTCTCAAAGTTTCAACATCTGATATAGCGTTCAAAATCAGCAATATCATAGCCTCTTTGCATAAACTTATTCCCTAATTCAACTAATTCCTTGGTATAACCTTCTTCTGTGGGGTTCAACCTAGATGCTCTGATCACCTGTCCTTTCATGACATTATCAAAATGGATGCATGCTACCCTTGTGTAGTATAGTATTCCTGTGGCACAATTTCCTATACACTGAGGTGTTCAACAACCCATTACTGAGCCTATTAATGTTGACATCTAAAAGGAGATTTGATCATATGAGTATGTGGTGGTGAATTTCAAAAGTTAGTGGAATGATTCATATCATTTATGAATCTCAAAAGTGTATCTACATCACTTTTCCAAATGAAAAACAAATCATCCACGAATCTCGATAGATGCCTACATGTTCCTTGTATAAGGGAGATTCAAAAGGAAAGTCTCCTCCCATTGAGCCATGACAAGGTTGGCGTAGCTATTTGCACAAGGCGTGCCCCATAAGCCATCCTTTAAACAATGCCTCTCAAACATAAAAATGTTGTTGGTTAAGACAATTTCTAATAATAAAGTAAGAAAGTCTATTTTCTCATGTGTGAGATTAGAGTGTGCCTTTAGGTAATCTTGAATGTATTGTATCCCTAAGTCATTCGGGATCACAGTGAAAAGACTCACTACATCTAATGTGACCAGTAAGTATGGTGCATTGTCATCTACATACTTCATGTATGAATATAAATCCAATAGAAATTGTTTGCTATCCCTCAGAATGTTCTGATTGGCATTGACCAAGGGTCTCAAATGGTATTCAATGAAGATGGACAGAGGCTCAGTCACCCACCCTTGTCCTGCAACAATCGGTCTCATGGGTGGTTCTGTGTGTGATTTATGAACCTTAGGTAGGCCTTGTATGATTGGAATAAGGGGTTATGAACTCTAAAATAATTATATACTTCTTTAGTTATGTTATTAGATGCAAATAATTCATCTAATGTATAGGAAATTTGTAAAACCTTGTCCTTTACAAATCCTATATCAATCTTTGAATACGAGGACGGATCCTCAAGAAGGAGACACATTCTCCTATTGTAGTCAGTGGCATCCATCAATACTATCGGTCCTCCTTTATCTGCTGGCCTAATCACCACATTATTGTCATTTCTCAAATCTTTAAGTGCCTGCCTTTGTTTGTAGTTTAAATTACATTTAGGTCTCATATCGTGTGATTCTTCAAAATGTTTATATATATCATTCTCTATCATCCTGGAATAAACATCAAGGAGGGGATGTAGTTGTGGAAGATACACGCTGTTGGGTTTGAATTCCCCAGTAATATGTCCTGTGTTGGTGTTACCGAATTCTAATTTTAATTGTACATTCCTTATAAACATTTTGGAGTCTACTATGTAGTCTACAATATTTCCTCTCTTAGTGGGTATGAAACTCAACCCTTTGTTCAAGACTTCATGTTCATGCACAGTTAGTATCCTACTGGAAAGGTTAACCACTAACGAATCGATTTCTCCCACATTCTTTTAAGGTGGGTCCTTGTTGTTCCCTCCAGATCCCTTTCTTTCTGTCTGCCCTGCTCATGGATCTCGTTCTCCCAGTGTGTTGTTTGTGTGCTATGGGGAAAGGGGTATTCATCAATGTCTTAGTCAGGGGTTCTGGGCGTGGAGACCATTACCTTGTGTAGTTTTCCTCCTAACCACTGCTTCCTCTGATGTATGCACATCTAGGTTCTGTGTATGGTTACTTCCATGTGGCTCTCCTGTTGTGGTATTCTCAACATTCGAAGTTATCTGTGCTCCTCTCTACTTCTTCCTGAAAGACTATTTCAGTATAAGAAACATTCCTGTCTTTGTTATTTTTACTGTTCATTTGCACTTCAGTACCAGCTGTATTACTAGTCACTGCTATGCTGGGATTTGGTACACAGGTAGGTGCAGGAGCATAGGTATTTCTACCATTAGTTTCATCTCTCTACCTTGTGCATTGTTATTATTACTGTTTGTAGCATAAGATCGATCTCTGGGCCAAGTGAAAACATTGGAATTATTAAAATCCCTCATGTCCCTTAAGATTTTATTCTTTTTCTGTTCTAATAACCTTCTTTCAAGTACTAAAACATTATCTAACACCCTTTCTAATTTTACATCAATGTTGTTCTTAGAATATTTCTTCATAATCATATCAAACATATAATTCACTTTCAATCTCAAGCTGTCTTCTTCAGGTTTATGAAAATTAATAAGCAGTTTCATATAATTATAACTAAGTTCCATGTTGAGTTGTTGCCATTGGTACAACAAGATATAGAGAATTCTCACATTAAGGTCTCTAGGTATCGTATGGTTTGCATTAACATCTCATACCTATACTCACTACACATTTCATTAGTTTTATTATATATGTTTTATCATTCATTTTTTCCTCTCCCTTTTTAATATTAACAACATGAGTGTTTTTGGCATTTTTAGCATACTAACTTGTTGGCCATGTTGGTCATCATCCTTGTTTACCTGTATATGGTAACTTTTAAATGCATATCCTTGACTGACCATTAGTTGTTTGCATAGAAATACCTCTCAATGGTTACGGTTCACAGTAGGTTAGTTTGGCTGGATGAGTCTCTCAGTGATAAGGCAAGATAGCACCCTACTATTGAACTCCTTAGGTATCGCATTGTCTGAATCTACACTCTTTTTTCTCTCTTTTCATATAGGTTAGGAAAACACGAGTGTTTTTGGTATTTCTAGTATACTAATTTTTTACTGTCCTCCCGTTTATGTCATGCTCTCCGAATTCCATTGACACTAGATTAGTGACGGACAAGCTTACAATGTATTTATAGGGTTTGCACCTGTCATAGGTTGTATTACTTATTTTTTCCTTTAACCACAGTATACTTTGTGGATGTAATCCATGTTTTTATTGTAAATATTGCCATTTTGTAGTCCCCCATTTACCACAATGAAGTTTTTCCTTATCAGGCTTCTATAGCACGATAGGTGAGGAATGCATATGTCTTGAAAACTCTTTAGAAAGGTATTTAAATGGTAGACGGCCTTTTTCATAGTTTTTTTATTTGTTTTTATTACGTTGTCTTTAATAGCCTGTGCTACTTTTTATATTTGTTTTTGTTATTTTTTATGCACTGTTGCACTTTCTGTAGATATTTATCATCTACTAGAGATGTATGTCTTATATTTGACCTAAAGTCAGCTGCATGTTGTGTTTTGTTACCGTAGAAATCGTGGTGGCCACATCACTCACCTTAAAGCACGGCAGTCAGGAGCCTTCACTGTAGCAGTCGCTACTTTGAGTATGGATATTTATTTACGATCTTTCTATGCTTGAATAACATCAGGTAACCACCTAAAAGTGTTTCTAAATGTGTTGGCGTATTCTTGGCATACAGTTTTATACACATATAGATTTTTTAACGATTTTGCAGTAGCTAAAAGCATTATTTTTAAAGATTCTGAAGCAGCTGAATGCATCCAATTTTATCTCCGATTTTAATGTATGAGATATTTTTCACACTGAATGATGTACTTAATTCTCTGTGACTATTGAACTCTTATTCTAAGAAAGTATTTATGCTAGTGCAGGGTGTTTTCCGGTCCTAGTTATTGTATGTGATTTTGTGTTTTATGACACCTTGATGGTTTTAACCAATGAGCAGTCGCTCTATAGTATTTAAATGTTTGTTTCAAATTGTCTCATTGTTATACAGTCTGAGGAAGCGCTTACTGTGAATAAAAGGATTTTACTTTTTGTTACTACTGCATTTGGTGATTTTTCACCGCAGAAGTGTGAGCTGTGATTGTGCATCCAGCACATCAGTATTGGATATCTTTGAACTTAACCGACTTGGCTGTCCCTCTTCACTTGAAGTGGTGAGCATATACTGAACCTAACCGAGACTTTAGAAATTACTGTATTGCTGCCATAGTGTGTACCAGCAACCGTTGCTTATTAGTAGTTAACACACTATAATATGCCAAAAGTATACATACATAGATGTGTGGAAGAGAGTGACAGTGACAAACAGCCTTCCATGATGAGGCCTGTCCCACCCAGCAAACAGCCAAATGGCTACAACCACATGACATGTAAATGTCAGTCACTGTAGAAATTAGCCAATGGTATCTTTCAGCATTACAGATGCTGTGGTGCAAGTGCTAGCTGTGCAACATGACTGTACAAGGCAGTAGTCATCTAGCAGTTGCATACATGTACCTGCGGAATATAAACCTGCATGTGTCTGAGTGTGGTGTGTCTACTTCTAGATGAATGGATTATGGCCCATGCACACACTCTGCCCTCCCCATAGCCCTACTATGACAAGCCTGCTGATGTCATTCACTTTGAAATACACCTTTGGGAAAAAGTAGCCCAGTAATTTCTGTGGTGTGTCCTATAACTGCGTAATGCTGTAGTGTAATAAACTAGTTAGGTAGGAGTTCTAATCCCAGACATGACAACTGTGTGTGTGTGTCTCTGTCTGTTTAGGGAGCAATGCTTTTTAGGCTAGTCACACTCACTACAAGTCAAATGTCCTACTTTGGCAAGGCTATTGATATAATTTGCGTTGAAATACACCTTTGGGAAAAGAGAAGCCCAGTAATCTCCGTGGTGCATCCTATAACTGCATAATACTGTAGTGTGATAATCTAGTTAGGTAGGAGTTCTAATCCCAGACATGTCAACTGTGTGCCCCTGTGTAGGGAGCAATGCTTTTAGGCTAGTCACACTCACTACAATTTACATGCCCTACTTTGGCAAGGCTGCTGATGTCATTCACTTTGAAATACACCTTTGGGAAAGGAGTAGCCCAATAATCTCTATGGTGAGTCCTACAACTGCGTAATGCTGTAGTGTGATAAACTAGTTAAGTAGGAGTTCTAATCCCAGACATGGCAACTGTGTGTGTGTGTGTGTGTGTGTGTGTGTGTGTGTGTGTGTGTGTGTGTGTGTGTGTGTGTGTGTGTGTGTGTGTGTGTGTGTATGTGTATGTGTGTGTGTCTGTCTGTCTGTATAGGGAGCAATGCTTTTTAGGCTAGTCACACTCACTACAAGTCAACTGCCCTAACTAGTGATAAACTAGTTAAGTAGGAGTTCTAATCCCAGACATGGCAACTGTGTGTGTGTCTCTCTCTGTGTGTAGGGAACAATGCTTTTTAGGCTAGTCACACTCACTTCAATTCACATGCCCTACTTTGACAAGGCCTGCTGATGTCATTCACTTTAAAATACACCTTTGGGAAAGGAGTAGCCCAATAATCTGCATGATGTGTCCTACAACTGTATAATGCTGTTGTGTGCTAAACTAGTTAAGTAGGAGTTCTAATCCCAAATGTGGCAAATGTGTGTGTCTCTGTCTGTGTAGGGAGCAATGTGTTTTAGGCTAGTCACACTTACTACAATTCACATGCCCTACTTTGGCAAGGCTGCTGATGTCATTCACTTTGAAATGCACCTTTGGGAATGGCATAGCCCGTTAATCTCCATGGTGAGTTCTATAACAACATAATGCTGTAGTGTGATATAGTACTTTGGCAGGGGTTCTATTCCCACACATGGCAAATGTGGATGTTTGTATGTGTCTTTCTTTGTCTGTGTAGGATGCAATGCTTTTGAGGCCATTCACAGACACTACAACCTCCATTGACCTTCTTTGACAACCCTACTGATGCCATTCCCAGTGAAATACACCTTTCGGAGAGGAGTATTCCAATAATCTCCGTGGCGTGTCCTATAACTGCATAATGCTGTAGAGTAATACACTAGTTAGGTAGGAGTTCTAATCCCAGACATGGCAAGTGTCTATCATTCATATCCTGTGTGGTGATGGCTGTGAGTGTGTAACAACTGGACTCATTGTGAAGAGGGGTTTTGCATATTTCTTATATGGTGGCCCTATTATGTGTCACAATGTCCACCTTATAAGGATAAGAGATGTGAAATAGCCAAGAGGCTGGGGTGCCAATCCATACCCCCGCATGTGACATCAAGGCCTGGTGAACAAAGTTGGCAACCCTTGCATTACCCAGAGAACACTCTCAACCCATGTCTCATACTCAAACACACTTGCCTAGGCAACAACCGCTATGTTGGTGGTACCCTGCATATTGCCCACATATAGTAATCATGGTGTGATTGCAGTGGACTACAGAGTGCATGGCACCCTGTCCATCAGCACAATATTCACGTACATGCAGACAGTGCACCTTCACTATGTTCCCCACTGGACACCTGCAACACCTGTGGTGCCATCAAATGTGACCCACAAAGGACATACCATGCCTTAAACACATGACCTGTATGGACAGATGCCACTGACATCAGGGAAATACCTGTATCATGCTATAAATGTAGGTGCAGGGTCAACCTGCTGTCCCTTACCAGTTCCCTCCACATGAGGCCAGGACTGGCACATCTGATGATAACAATCTGTGTACATCTGTGTACACATGGGCCAGACACCCCAAGTACAGGTCCGCATCACTGTACATGCATGTGGGATGTGTGCACATCCCAGACAGTGTACATGTCATGGACTAAAGAGGACATACATGGCAAGCATTGCACAGCAATGGCCACACACAATAGTTACCCAGGTGACTGGATGGTGAATACAATACCCACCTGTGTGGGCCAATCCAGACACTACACCTCTGAGCCACACTGCAGACCATTGTCATGTGGCTTGCTGCCAAGGTATACCCTTCACCTAGCCTTGTATAGCCTTCTGGCACAGTCAACCACTACACACCCGTGAAGCAATGCATGCATGCATGTCAGTACTGGCACCCTGTGTCTGTGTGTGTGGTGTATGATGCTTTCAACCACATTCACACTCACTACAACTCCCATTGGCATACTGAAGAATGATGTCTGATGTCAGACACCTAAACATACCCTTTGCCCATATAACCTCCAGATAACCCTTGTGGTGCATGTGATACTTGCACATTACTGTATTGTGGCAAGCTAACTAGTTAGGAAGTGTATTCTTGACCCTGCCAAGTGTATCAAAGTGTGTGAGTCCCTGAGAGAGTGTGGCTGTGTTGACACTGACACCTGTTCATGTGGACAGGCACGTGTACTACACCTACTGTATCACTACCATATCACTGTTGCAGATGTCACTCACCATCACATATATGTTTGGACAGCTCCTCAACATGTAAGCTATGTGGAACCTGCAATAACTGCATAGACATGTGATAGCAATACATAGCCCGTCAGTGGATTGAAATCCTGTACTGGTAGGTGTGTGATACAAACATGCTTATATTTTACTCTCCTGCCCCCACCCTGACTTACTTTGTCTCTGTCAGTCTCTCTCACTCCCTCTCTGGTGGATGTGGAGAACTACACCTGCTTTGCTTAGGCAGCAGTTTGTTTTTTGTAAGTGATCAGCTGATGTCCTCCACATGAATTTCAGCCCTCCTCTAGCTGATTGCATGTGGAACAACTGTGGTAACATTCCCATAGCCAATTGCATGGAAACACACTCCAATATCTAGGAACATCATGTTGGTGTTGGGCCTTTTCATTCACTGTGAGCAGGGCCTAGATCTAGTGTTTGGCAAACAGCATCACATATGGCTTTGGGATTTACCTTTGACAATACATACTGTGGAAACAGGCCAACACACAGGAGGGGGATGTGCATGACATGACTACAGAATCTAAGTGTTGCTATTCTGCATTTGGAGTAATGTCGGTTTAACAGGGTGTGCGTGGATATGGCTGGTCTACATGTTTTAATACCTGTCATGACAGTGCTATGTTTTTGAGGAAACCCCCATCTCTGTAGGGTCATCAGCAGACTGGGCAGTGTGTGGAGCCTTTTGTTTCTTGTGTTACTCACAGAACACCTATCTGATAACTGCAGAAGCATAGTGTGAGGACTGCAGTCAGTACATGGTGACAGCCATGAGAGTTACTGACTTCATATCCCTCATAGGAGATATTTCACAACAAACCCTGGCACAACAGTAAATGTATAAGGTTATCACAGCAACATGCCAATACTGGAGCAGTGTTCATAGCTCCAGCCACAAGTCTGTCAACCTTTGTACATATGTCTTGCAGTAAGAGGTGCATATGTCCTGTACCTCATTATTTATTGACATCATACCTGATAACAAGCCAGTCAGATATCAGACTGTTAGATGTGTTATGTATAGTAGGGGTTGTTTCTAAGGACATAGCTTGGCCATTCTGTGGATGTGTGTATAGTACTGGGGTCTGTGTACCTAGGGTGATTGTTGACAGTATGTGTATTGCACATATGTACCTTGGGCTGTGCACAGACTGTGGTAGATGCCATTGTTGTCGGTCCTGTTCTATCTGATGTGACATGCTGCTCCAGTGAATGGTCCCCTATAGGCTCACATGTCTGTAGGGCCAGACACACATGTGTCCCATACCACATACAGCCATCAGACCACACAGTGCCATGACCCAGTGTATGTAGGGTCAGTGTGTGAGTGGCACATATGAGGATGGTGTTTATCAGACAGTCCATATAGTGTCATATTAAGTGTGTGTGCCACATGTGGCTTTGGCTGTGTTTACATTGGTTGTGGGTATGCACTTTCACACAGGTGTGTGTTACTCTGTGCTGTGACATTTGTGTAGAGCCTGCTATAATCACAGGTAAATGTGTAGTTCCCCCATATAAAATGTAGTCCAGTGTCATGGCAGTCTGCCTGTAGTTTGCACAGTGCTTTGTGACATGCCTAGCAGCCGATTGTAATTACCCAGTGTGCTATATTCAGCTATTTGCAAGACATACTGCTGCCAGGCCACCATAACTGTTGTGTATTTCTGACAAAGCAGTGGGATTCTGTACAGATGTATGTCACTAACTACTGGGTAGTATGTGGCCGTGTGACCCCTGCACCACCAAGTATTATGTGTCAGGACAGACTGGCATGTGTGCATGTATAAACTGTGTGGGCATATGTAGTCCAGTATTTATGTGATATACCCATGTACATGGCTATTAACATCCACATTGGGAGACGTGGACCACATGTCACGCATGAAGGCGATATGTGTACACCCCTGGACTGACTACAGAATGCCAAACTGAACACATATATTGGTCATATCTCTGCTGTAGTCCACAGGATCATTACTGTGCTAGCAATGGTACTGTACTATGATGTCCTTAAAATGTCTATCTGTAGCCAATGGCGCACATGTTAAAAGCAGATGTGACCTCCCACACACAACATGTCTGTTAAGACAACTCCTATTACAGTAGCAACAGTCTACATATATACCTCCAATAAATACCTGACATCCCCTTGCACTAAGAGGTTGGGACTATTGGAGCTGCGGTAGGACTCCACTCCATGTTTTGGACATATGGTGAACATATATGTGTATATATTTATCCATATATCTATATAGATATAGACACATATACATATCGACATACATAGATGGATACATATCTATGTATATATATATATATATATATATATATATATATATATATATATATACATATAAACACTCAAATATATACATATACACAGCAATATATGTCTACACATATACAGCTATAGACAGATATGCACATACACTTATGGATATCTACATATATATCGACAGTAATAGGTATATCAGAATAGATATGTATGTGCATGTAGTTATAGATATCTTCATATATATCTACATAAATAGGCATATCTGTACACATAGGATGTGGATACATATATAGCTATATATACATCTCTCTCTCTCTCTCTCTATATATATATATATATATATACATATATATATATATATATATATATATATATATATATATATATACACATATATATATATATATATATATATATATATATATGTATATACAAAGAGATCTACACATAGCCATATATATGATGCACTATACCGATGTTTATACAGACATATGTATGAATATATATGTGTATGTACATGTAGACATATATCAACATATGTATATGTCCATATCTCTGTCATGTGTAAACATCATGGTTGTGTATACCTTCCCAGATGTATCTCACTGTATGTATCTGATATGTGTACATTATGGTAAAACAATATATGTGATGCAACAGTCATATTAATAAGAAGTACTACACAATTGTGGAAGTAAAAGCAATTGTTCAATACTAATCAATGTGTGTATTGACAGATATATTGGAAAAACAACAACTGTCTTCACAGTGGTCATGCCATAGTGGTTAAGTGTTGTGACTATAGTGTCCAGGATCCAGGGTTCAAGAGCTGCAAGGGCTGTTCATTTAGTTGCTGGGCAGAACAAGGGCTGTCAAATACAGAGTGGTTATGGCAGTTTTGAGCTGCTTTAAGCACGTTTGCATGGGTTTGCATGAAGCTAAGCGGTGCTAAGCTATGGGTAAACATACAGACACTAACACAGTGCAGGCTTCGCTTACCAGTGTGCAAATCAGTCCGATAACATAGCAGGGTAATGACATATGTAATACATGTATGTAATGCCATGTACAGTACATGCACCTATGTGTTGTCATTACAGTAGCAAGGGGTGTGAGTGTCATGTCTGGGACACATAGGTATATGAGGCCTTTACAGTACTGTTATCCATGTGAATGTGTTACATACAGGGGTAGTAGCCCAGGGTACATGCTGTCACACTGGCATGTAGTGTATCATGGTGGTACTACTGTTGACAGTGTTTTCCCAGGCAAGAGTAGAGTGCTAAATGTAGTACTGAAATCAGGCACACCTGCAGGCATAGCTGGACTTTAAGACCTCCCTATTGTGTCCCTGGTGTGTGATCTGTGTCACAGTATATATCCCCTACTGGATAATGATCCGACATGTGGAATGTAACTGTAGACTACCATCTGTCCAGCACATGTTAGTGAGGGCATCCAACATGTAGTTATGGCATACATATTGTTGTCAAACGTCTATCTGTCAACACATCCATCCTACTGCATAGCTACTTGCCAAGCTGATGACTGTCAGTCCCTGTACAGATGTGCAGATGGCAGGTATCCAGCTTGGATATGTACAAGCAACCTATGCTTGATTGACACTGACATGTCTGCCCAGCTATGTAAGAACTGGCACATATAAGAGATAACACCCGGTACGCACCACATGCCACGGGTACCTCCACTACACTAGCACAGTCAACAGAACATGCTTGGGTACAGGTTTCCATCACAGACATTAGCCATGAGTTGTAATACCTTTTGCATACATGTCAACTTGATCACCTCAGTGGCCATGTGCAGGAGGCACCCAGAGGATTGGCTGATGCATGTCAATCTCAACCTGAGGGTCACCACAGTGGTCTCTGTTGATAGATTGCCTGCTGCCACATGGCAGGTGGCAGGATACCACTGTATGCACATCACCTACATCACCCATCTCTCCTTGGACAATAGCTAGGTACACAGCTATGACCACCTGCAGCAATGCACCCCAGTACTAACACATGTGTACATCTGCATTACTGAGGATAGCAGCATCTGTGTGTTAGTACACCTGTACTTGGGAATTCCATGAGGGCCTTCACAACCACCACAACACACATTGCCATAGACAGTTGTGGCTGCTGCTGTATGGGACATTACATATATCCTGTTAAATGCCACTCCCTACCGGCTACACAAGCCTTGCAGTACCACCAGAACAGTGTTGTACAAATGGGTCGATAGGCATGGGATACCCATTGAATTCTGGCAAGTGTGTCTATGTGTGCATGTCCGTATATCTGTAGAGTACAGCATTCCGAGGCCACATACTCCCATTACAATACCCATTGCCACACAGTAGTACAGATAGTGTTGCTGCTTCCCATAGGTGAGGCATGACAATGCAACAGCCTATTATGCCTATGGCATGTGCACTATAGGTTCATAGGTTCATAGGTAGGTACTAGGCTATCAGCCCTATGCCCTATACAAGTCTAGCCAAAAAGGTACACTGGCTTTCGCCACCCAAGAAAATTATTTTCCTGTGCCCCTGTTGAGCAGAGCCACAGAGGTGATCCCCAGGGGGAATTTCCTATTTCCCATCCAATCATCAAGATTTTTCTTGAAGAGTGCTAATGAGGAGCTTTGTTTGATATAGATAGGTAGTTTGTTCCAGAGTATGGGAAGTCTCTGGGACAGCAATCTATCCTTCCAGCATGATCTGTTTATTGTGATAACTAGGTTTAGGTTCCTAGAGTGTGTAGCTCAGAGGGATTGGGATTTCTTTAAGTGGAGCATGTCCAACAGCTTTGGGTTTGACATAGCTTTGTATGTTAGGCAGAGATTGCCTCTGAGTAGGCGATATGCGATGGAGTAAAGCTGAAGTTTTTTTAAACAGTCTGCATAGAGCATCTGTTTGAGGCCAGTAATCCTCTTTGTGAGGTATTTCTGCGGCCTTTCCAGTTGTTGTAGATGTCTTGTGAGGTACATACCAAAAGGGGCATTGTACTCTATAATGGGTCTAATGAGTGATGAGTAAAGGGGAACAAGGACCTCTTTTTTCCTGGATGAGAAACCTTTTGTGATGAGGTGTGCCATGTAGAAGGATTTCCTGACTACTGTAGCAATATGATTATCAAAGGATAGACTACTGTCCACCTGTGCCCCAATGTGTCTTATCACACTTTTGGTGTTAAGTAGACTACCACCTATGTGGTAGCTAATGGGTACAGAGTTTTTACCAAAGGGGATGACAATGCACTATTTGGCATTGAGCTTGAGGCCATAGCTTTGACACCAGGCATCTGTCTCAGTGAGGCCCTTTTGTAGGATGTCTACATCGTTAGGGGTTTCAGTTATGGCTCCTAGTTTGCAGTCATCTGCGACCTTCATTAGCCAAAGATCTTCTGTGTTAGCCTGTACTGCAGAAAAGTAGATATCAAACAGGAGAGGACCCAGGACTGAACACTGTGGTATTCCACTTGTCACTGGTCTGAAGTCAGATTTGGAGTCTGCCACTTTCACAGTGTGGGTTCTCTCAGTGAGCCAGTTGGTAACCCATCTTGTGACATAGGGATTTATACCTAGTTTAGTGAGTTTATCTATAATTCCAGAGTGGGGGATGGTGTCAAAAGCCTTGGCGAGATGTAGACAGGCTGAGTGAACCACCTTACCCTCGTCTTCGGGTTTGGTGACTGTCTCAAAGAAGTCAATCAGGTTTAGGAGACATGATCTGCCTTTTACAAATTCAAACTGGGTGGGGTCCAGAGTTTGGAGATTACCACTGTCTTTGTTTATAAGTTCCATGATGATACATTCCATGGCCTTGCAGACCAGGCTCATTAGGCTAATGGGGCAGTAGTTCCCGGAGTCCATGGTGGCTCCCCCTTTGTGGAGTGGAATAATTTTTATTTATTTATTTTATTTATTTTACATTTGTTGACCAGGCTAGTCTAACTGGATATATGTCCATTTTCAGTAGAGGCCTGGGGAGAAAAGCTCCAAAGACATGTTTCAAAAGTATAAGTACAAGCAATACACAAACATCAGGTATTACAATAATAAAAATAGCAATTATCATAGTAAAAAAAAAGTCATTGACAATGGTACAGTGCAGTAAAAGCCTGGAGGATTTTAAAAGGATGTACACCGAGGTTAAGAGTTAAAAAAATAGTATGAGTAGAGTGTATGGAGACATAGTACAGGTTAGGTAGGAATTAGAGAAAAGGAAGTTGTATGTGTAGTGAAGATAGAATGGATTTACTTAAGAAAAGGTATGCAAAGAGGATATAAATAATGTAGAAAAAGGTAGATAAGAAAAGTATATTCAGATGGAAGATGTAACAGAGGATAGTAAGGACTAGATAGGTAAATTGAGTTTGTAGAGGTATAGGACTAGTCAGGTTTGGCACAGGGGCATAGCCAGTATGATTTGAGGTAGAGTTTAAGTCTGTTTTTAAAGAGAGATAAAATGGTGAGTTATAGAGGGTAATGAGGTTTGTTAAACTTGGAGTGCTGGAAGGTTTAGAGAGAATGTTGTGGCCAATGGTTAGTTGGTGAAATTTAATCAGGTGTTGAAGTTCTAACCATCCTATCTGGTTTAAGTTTATACAACGGTGGGTTCGAAATGGGTTGCCTGTAGCAAATCTAGCAATGTTATTATAGGACATTTCTAATTTGCTGAGATTATTCTTGAAGAGATTAGTAAAAATGCGTGAGGCATAAAGGAGAGTAGAGATCAAGTGAGTGTGTGCGATAGTAGTTTTAGCAGTAGGAGAAAGGAAGGGTTTAATCCTATAGAGAGTGCCAATTTTTTTGTTGACAGTCTTTATAGTATTGTTGATGTGGCTGTCAAAGTTAAGGTTATTATCGATGGTGACCCCTAGTAGTTTAGTGGTGAAGTCTGGAGATATTATTGTGCCACTGGTAGATGCCACAGAGAAATGTAGAGGAGAGGACTTTTGAGTTGGAGTGAAGAGGAGGAGTTTGGCTTTCTTTGGGTTCAAAAGAAGGCAACGCTGAGTGCACCATTGTTCAACTATGTTGAATATTTGGGTGAGAGAGTGAAGATCATGGGAGGATGTAGCTGAGCATAATAATGTGGAGTCATCAGCATATTGTATACAAGTGACTTGTGGGATAGCTAGATGAAGGTTGTTTAATAAATATACAGAAAAGAAGAGGTCCTAGTATGGACCCCTGAGGGACACCTAAGGAAGCAGGCAGTTGGGTGGATAAGGAGTTATGCCAAATAACTGCTTGCTGTCATTTGCCAAGGTAGGATTGGAACCATTTTATGGAAAGTGGGTCTAATGACAGAGATTTAAGTATGTTAATGAGAATATGGTGGTTTACCATGTCAAATGCTTTAGACAGGTCGATAAATAGAGCAGAAGAAAGATTATTCAGGTTTCGGTTCCTGTTAATGTAGTCTGTAAAGGAAAGGAGGGCAATGGTAGTGCTGTGTGATGGTCTGAAACCATGTTGACAGTTAGAAATTAGATTGTTTTCTATTAAGTGGCGGAGTAGTTGTTTATGGATACATTTTTCCATAATTTTAGCTAAAGGCAAAAGTAGGGCAATGGGGTGATAGTTTGATAGCTCAGTGGAATGTCCACCTTTATGTAGGGGGATAATATAGGAGACTTTCCATAACGTGGGGATGTAACCTTCAGTAATAGTTCTGTTGATCAGTATGGAAAGAGGATAGGCAACAGGCTTGGATGATAGCTTTATATATTCAGAAGGCAGTAGGTCTGCAGAAGGGGAGTATGGTTTCAGTTTATTCAGTAGGGTTTGGATAAATGTGGTTGGGACAGGTTTGAAATGAAAATTGAGAGGTGGGGTAGAGGAGTATGAAGGTAATGTGAAGGTATTATGTGATAGTTGACTAGCTAGTGTTTGGATAGCATCTGTAAAGAAGGTATTAAAGGTATTATCTGTATGGATGGGATTTTTCCTATCTGTATTTTGAGGGTTAGGTGTAGTGGCTTGACCTGGGTGGAGTAGCTGCTTAATGCTAGCCCAGAATAACCATCGCTGTGTGCCATTCAATGGGCACAAAGTCTGAGGTGAGGCTATGATTGAACATGGTGCTTAGGTGGGGTGCCAGTTCATTCTGTAGTTCATGTAGAATGCAGCCTGGGATGTTGTCAGGTCCCATGGATGCTGTGTTCTTGGCTTTGGAGAGTGTGGTTTTTGCCTGTGCAGCCATGATTACAGGAACTCTGTATTGTTCCGGTATAGAGATGGGCCCTTTAGGGTTTGAGGGGGGGTAAAGTTAGCACTGAACCTATCTGCCAGGATGTTGGCAATATCAGTTGGTTCTGTATATTTAGTGCCATTGTGCTGTAACTCAGAGCAGATCTGAGTGTTGCCATTGAGATTCTTGACATAGCTATAGAATGCTTTGTGGTTGCCTTTAGAATTAGTGTTGATTTGTTTTCATAACTAGCTTTGGAGGATTTTATGAGGGATCTCAGCTTCTTACTGAGGCTGACCAGGGAGTTCTTTCAGTCATGGGATTTTACTCTTTTTTGCAACAGTTTCTTTCTTCTATTGTAGAGTTTGTTTATGGCAGGGGACCACCAGACTGGCTTCCATTTTTGGAGGATAGCATCTTGGTTCTGTTAGGGATAGCACGATCCATGCACTTGTGTAAGTGCTTATAAAGAGCATTTGTGTAGGATTCAGCTGTCATACCTCTATTGTCCATCTGCATGGATGTTGTGAAGTTTGCCACTTCTGTCTTAAGAAGTGTGAAGTTGGCTTTGGAGAAATTTTTTACGGTAATTTCTCTAATGGAGTGGGGGGGGATGTGGATGTCTAGGCTGATTAGCTTGTGGTCAGATCTGACCAACGAGAAATTGACCTCTGGTGTGGAACACCAGTCACCCATGTTGGTAATGACCAGGTCTAGGATATTGATGCCCCTGGTGAGGGTGTGGATAAGTTGATCCAATGCATTGGAATTTATGAATTCCAGAAAATGTTGAGCAAAAGAGTCGGTACATGAGTTGTTTTCCCAGTTAATGGTGGCGTAGTTGAAATTGCCCATTATTAGGGTGTTGGGTGGAACCCTAATATTTTCCAGTGTATCAAGAAATGAGGAGTGGGAATCCTGGGGCATGGTGGGGGATCTGTAGCAAGTTACAATTTGGATTGCAGTCTTGCCCAGAGTTAGTTGCACTTGGATAATCTTGGCTGCATTATGCTGAGCAACTAGCCTGGAGGTGTGGAAATTCTTAATGAATATGGACACACCTCCACCTTTAGTGTTTCGGTCCAGGTTAGGTGGCTGAAAGGTGTGGTATGAATTATAGCCTGGTAATGCAGGGGTGCTCTCTGAAGCCTTGAACCAGGTCTCTGTCACTGCACAGATGTCGATGTTCTCCATTTTAAGGAGTGCCTCAAGTGAATGCATTTTGATGTTTAGACTTCTAGCATTAAGTAGCATTACCCTCAGATTTTGCTTGCTTGTACCTGTTATGGGAGTGAATTTGTCATTTGAACCTTGCCTAAAAAGGCACTATAGGGGTGGCAAGAGCTTTAGCCAGTATCTGGAATCCCAAGGGTGACAAGTGCAGGCCATCTCTGACAAAGCATCATGGCGTGTCAATCATGTCGTCCCAGGCAGACAGACACTGGATCCCCTTAGAATGACACAAGAAGCTTAGCCAATTGTCAAAGTCAATCATTTTGTCCTTGTTTTGTGGTATCACTCTGGGTGATGGCAGGATGCTACTCAGGGCTAGGGTCATACCTGCCTGGGCTACAAGATTGGAGAGCTCCTCCATCTCTCTTTTCATGTAGTCCAGGGAGGTATGTCTCAGGTCATTCACACCAACATGGACAATGACAGAGTCATATTTGTACTTGTTGTGGAGTGACCTGAGTGCATGCGTTATGTGGCAGAGCCTGGCACCCGACAGGCAGCTGACAGTAACTTTCTCCTTGTTTAGCCTGGTGAGTGGAACATCAGTGTGTCTCATTGTTATGCCTTATGGGCTGTGGTTGAGTGGCACACTGAGTTTGTGGGCTATGTGTCATTTGGGTTGTGTTGGGGGGGTGGAGGTTGCATGCTTTTCTGCTTTGGAGGTCTCTGTTGCTTGAGAAGATTTTTATTGAGAGCCTCCGTGAATGTAGGTGTGTGTTTTGTGTTGCTATGTGTGTTTTGGTTGTGTATTTTTTGAGGGACTATGTGATAAGTGTGGTGTGCTGCAAGTGTTTACCTTCACCTCTTGACTGTCTAGTCCAGTCTTGGGTGAAGAGAGCTTTGCTTCCAGTTTGGCTATAGAAGTGCATCTCTCACAGGTTGTAGTGTTGGGTGGTAGGAGGAGAGGGTTGTCTGTGTACATGAGGCAATTGCTGCATAGCCCCAAGATGCCCATATTCATCAGGTAAACAGAAAAAAACACCGGGAGCTGACTCTTAGACATGCCTGGATAGGTGCTTATTTATTAAGTACTAAAAACTGTTTTCCTCTAGACAAGTGAGGAAAGTTGAACACTGTAGTAATTTGTAGCTTATTTATTGCTTACAACGAGTTGTGAACAAGTGCTGAGCTCAAAGAAACAGATTTGAGTGCTAAAACTAATAAACTGGCTAGTTCTAAGGGAAAATTTGAAGAACGGACTTTAAGGTGCCAGGAATAGTTTAACCCTAGCTAAGCGGTGATGCATAAAGTGTATTTTTTTAATATAACAGTAGCAAATGAGAAAACTGATTTAAACAACTTAACCAATAAAAAGCTAAAAACTGACCCCCGTTTCAGCAGTTTTCGATCAGACAAGTTCTAACTGCAAACTCCTGCCACTAGGGTGCAGGGGAACCTTCTCCAAAAAAAGATGGTCTGGATTAGTGCTCAAGTTAAACAAACAAAGCTAGATTCAGCAGGTCTGAATTTAGTCTGTGCGACAGCAAACAAGGTGTACCAATTTCAGAAAGAAACAGTTCAAATAAGCAGGCGCAATAAGCCTTTAAACAGAAATTCCCAGCTCAGAAGGGCAGAATCTATCCTCTCCTCCCAGAAAAGTGCAGACCACACCTTCTTAATGTAAAATAATTGGCCTGAAGCCCAAGTGCTTAAACCAGAACTAATACACTCTTAGAATAACCGACACTAAGCCTTCAGTCAGCAATTTCCAACTTAGAAGGATGTAAGCTGCCTGTCTGCCACAACAGTGCAAACCACAAACTTTCTTAATGTAAAACAACTGATCTGAAGCCCAAGTGCTTCAACCAAAGGCTTATAATAACAGTTACAATTTAATCAGGCTACTAACAAGCAGTAATATATGCAGCAGAATAAATGCAATAAAGTAGGAAGAAACACAAATATAGTAAAAGCAGATGAATAAAGTGCAATTTTTTTATATAACAATTGAAAACGAGCAAACTGATTTAAACAAATTACCCAATTAACCAGTAAAAAAGCTCAAAACTGAGCCCTGTTCCAGCAGTCTTCAACAAGACAAGTTCTAACTGCACACTCCTGCCACTAGGGTGAAGGGGAACCTTCTCCAAAAAAGATGGACTGGATTAGAGCTCAAATTATACAAGCAAAGCTAGAGTCAGCATGCCTGTATCTAGTCTATGCTACAGCAAACAAGGCGTACCAATTTCAGTAAGAAACAGTTCATATAAGCAGGCACAATAATCCTTTAAACAGAAATTCCCAGCTCAGAAGGGTAGAATCTAACCTCTCCTCCCACAAGAGTGCAGAGTACAAACCTTCTTAATGTAAAATAACTGGCCTGAAGCCCAAGTGCTTAAACCAGAACTAATACACTTTTAGAATAACAGACACTGAGCCTTCAATCAGCAATTCCCAATTTAGAAGGATGTAAGCTACCTGTCCTGCCACAACAGTGCAGACCACAAACCTTCTTAATGTAAAACAACTGGTCTGAAGCCCAAGTGCTTAAACCGAAAGGCTTAGAATAACATTTACAATTTAATCAGGCTACTACCAAGCAGTAATAAATGCAGCAAAATAAATACAACTGAGTGCTTTTAAGAAGAGGCAAAAGCAAAATAAAGTGCAATTTTTTTAAGTAAAGTGCAAAGAGAAAGGAAGGAAAAGCAGAGGATAAGAACCTAAATGGGTTGGCCTTCTCAAATGTTCTCTCTGTATTAAAGGACCACTATGGGCAAACAATGAAAAAACATATATTTTTTATCTTGCCATGATTTACTGCACTTCCTAAAGCTGCCTGCAGCAAAATAAGTGTTCATTCCTAATTTTATTTTTTTTTACACTTGTCTGTCCTCATGGGGGCAAACGTTGTGATTCCTTTGGAAAGCTAAATCTGTCTCAATGCACAGACTGTGAGAACAAATAGCCCTACCATTTGTTGTCAGACTAGACTTCCATTCACTTAGAATGGACCACCTGAAAAAAAATGCCAAGTTTGGGAGTCTGCAGCTTATGTGTCATTGACTGGTACGTGCTGAGTTTTACAAATGTTGTTCCTATTGATGTACTACACATTCTCTGAAAGAAACTTGCAAAAGTGTCAACAAATTACTTAGATAAAAAATACTTTTCACAAGGAGCAGTTTTGCAAGTTTCAATTCCTGGCCAAGTTACTCCTCCCATCTCCCGTCCTTCAGTGGGCTACAGTCTCACATTTCCAGCTTGGGTAGATTCAACTATTTTGTCAGCTTTGCATGACAATAGACATAAAAAAATCACAGCCTGGTGTGCCACTAAAACTGTTCCCTTATATGTCTCTTCACTTCTGAATAGCATTTCCCCATGAATAAAAAAAAAAAAAAAAAAGCACACACATCAGTCCAGAGTTTGGGCCAATCTATCCATTTCTTATTGTGCACAATAAAACATTTGGTTTATAATGCATTCTGGCTGCTGACATGGTTATCTTTACATAGTTCTCTTATAGCATAACCTGAACTTATGGTATTCAATGCCAAGCTTTACAACAGTTCTCAGTTTCTTAACAATGACCTCCCAAGCCTCTGATGTGACCCAGTACTTTGTCAATATACTGTAAATACATAGATTAATACAAATATGTGTGCACATATGACACGTACAATAATACACACCATCATTAAAACAAGATAAATGCAATATAAATTATATCAATATAGTTATGATTTCTAGTTTATGACCCTGTTTGTCTATGGAAACTTCTTTTTGAATTTATGTTCAAGCAGTTGTATATTTGTTGTATATTATCTTGTTTAATTGTTTCTCAATGTTCTAACCACTGTGTATGCTGCATCAATTTTAAAACTGTGATTTTACTCCTTTTATATTTTTATGCTCTTTGTACAAAATAGCTATGTTTGTATAATTTATTTTTATTATTTTTTATAATTGTTTACTATGTATCTGGAGCTTTTCTCTGCCAGCCTTCGCTGAAAATGGTCATCTTGTGTCCAGTCGGACTAACCTGGTAAACAAATGGAAAATAAATAAAAAATAAAATTGTTTGTGTCTTTCGGCTTTTCCCGGTTAGGGGTTGCCACAGCGGAACTCTGGTCCGCTAATGATTGGCACTAGAGTTTTACGCGCTGGCTTGCCGGGCCTAACGCACAACCTTCAACGAAGGAACACCCGTTCACGCATGTCGCCACACAGAAGACGCTCTAACTGAGAATCAAAAGGGCAACGTCTAACTGTGAGGCGACAACGCTACAGCAGCACCACCACCGCAGTATGAATAATATACTAAGAAAACCAATCAATATACAAAGAAAAATCCAAAACTTAAGAAAAAAAACACAGAAGGAAGGAAAATGTTTCCTTGATGCTGTCATGAAAATCCCACTCACTTATTCAGATATTATGGGCAAACATATATATATATATATATATATATATATATATATATATATATATATATATATATGTATATATATATATAGTATAACATATATAATATATTAGGCAAAACAACGTACCCAACACACTCGTCATAGGTGACTCTATAGTCAGGCACACTGATGTCCCACTTACCAGGCCAAACAAGGAGAATATTACTGTCAGCTGCCTGTCGGGTGCCAGGATCTGCCACATAACCCATGCACTCAGATCACTCCACAACCAAGTACAAATATGACTGTCATTGTCCATGTTGGTGTGAATGACCTGAGACATGCCTCCCTGGACTACATGAAAAGAGACATGGAAGAGCTCTCCGATCTTTTAGCCCAGGGAGGTATGACCCTAGCCTTGAGTAGCATTCTGCCATCGCCCAGAATGATACCACAGTACAAGGACAAAATGATTGAATTCAACAATTGACTAAGCTTCTGATGTCATTCTAAGGGGATCCAGTATCTGTCTGCCTGGGACAACATGGTCGACAGACCATGATGCTTTGCCAGAGATGGCCTGCACCTGTCGCCCATGGGATTCCAGATACTAGCTAAAGCTCTTGCCACCCTATAGTGCCTTTTTTAGACAAGTTTCAAATGGAACAGGAACAGGCAAGCAAAAACTGAGGGTAATGCTACTCAATGCTAGAAGTCTAAATCTCAAAATGCACTCACTCAAGGCACCCTTTAAAATGGAGAACATCGATATCTGTGCAGTGACTGAGACCTGGTTCAAGGCTCCAAAGAGCGCACCTGCACTACCAGGCTATAACTCATACCACACTTTTCGGCCACGTAACCTGGACCGGAACACCAAAGGCAGAGGTGTGCCCATATTCATTAAGGATATCCACACCTCCAGGCTAGTTGCTCAGCAAAATGCATCCGAGGTTATCCAAGTGCAACTAACTCTGGGTAAAACTGTAATCCAAATTGTAGCTTGCTACAGATCCCTCATCATGTCCCACTCCTCTTTTCTTGATATACTGGAAAACATTAGGGTTCAAACACCCTAATAATGGGTGATTTCAACTACCCCACCATTAACTGGGAAAACTACTGATGTGCCAACTCCTTCACTCAACGCTTTCTGGAATTCATAAATTCCAGTGCCTTGGATCAACTTATCCATACCCCCACCAAGGGCAGCAATATCCTAGACCTAGTCATTACCAACATCAATGACCGGTGTTCCACACCCGAAGTCAACTCCTTGTTGGTCAGATCCGACCATAAGCTAATCACCCTAGCTATCCACATCCCGCCCCCACCCCACATTAAGGAAACCATGGTAAAAAATTTCTCCATAGCCAACTTCATGCTTCTTAAGACAGAAGTGGTGAACTTCATGACACCCATGCAGATGGCCAATACAGTTACGACTGCTGAATCCTACACAAATGCACTCTATAAGCACTTACATGAGTGCATGGATCGTGTTATCCCAAACAAAACCAAGAAGCTATCCTCCAAAAAAAGGAAGCCAATCTGGTGGTACCCTGCCATAAACAAACTGTACAACAGAAGGAAGAAACTGATGCAAAAGTGAGTAAAATCCCATGAGTGGTGGAGCTCCCTGGTCAGCCTCAGTAAGACGCTGAGATCCCTTATAAGAGCATCCAAAGCTAGCTATGAAAATAAAATTGCCACTGATTCTAAGGACAACCACAAAGCATTCTATACCTATGTCAAGAATCTCAATGGCAACACCCAGATCTGCTCTGAGTTGCAGCACAACTGCATGAAAATTACAGAACCAACTGATATTGCCAACATTCTGGCAGATATGTTCAGTGCTAACTTTACCACCCTCTCACACCCTAAAGGGCCCATATCTATACAGGAAGAATGCAGAGTCCCTGTAATCACAACTACACAGGTAAAAGCTGCACTCTCTAAAGCCAAACACACAGCATCCATGGGACTGGACAACATCCCAGGCTGCATTTTACATGAACTTCAGAATGAACTGGCTCCCCACCTAAGCACCATGTTCAATCATAGCCTCACATCAGGCTTTGTGCCCACTGAATTTTGCACAGCAACAGTTATCCCACTCCACAAAAGGGGAGCCACCACCAGAACTATCGTCCTATTAGCCTGATGAGCTTGGTCTGCAAGGCCATGGAACATATAGGTTCATAGGTAGGTACTAGGCTATCAGCCCTGGGGCCTATACAAGCCCAGCCAAAAAGGTACCCTGGCTTTTCCCACCCAAGATAATTATTTTCCTGTGCCACTGTCAAGCAGAGCCACAGAGGTGATCCCCAGGGTGAATTTCCTATTTCCCATCCAATCATCAAGATTTTTCTTGAAGAGTGCTAATGAAGAGCTTTGTTTGATATAGATAGGTAGTTTATTCCAGAGTATGGGAAGTCTCTGGGACAGGAATCTATCCCTCCGGCATGTTCTGTTTATTGTGGTGACAAGGTTTAGGTCCCTAAAGCGTGTAGCTCAGAGGGATTGGGATTTCTTTAAGTGGAGCATGTCCAAAGCTCTGGGTTTGACATAGCTTTGTAAGTTAGGCAGTGATCACCTCTGAGTAGGTGATATGCGACGGAGTAAAGCTGGAGTTTTTTGAGACGGCCTGTGTAGGGCATCTGTTTGAGGCCAGTAATCCTCTTTGTTAGGTATTTCTGTGGCCTTTCCAGTTGTTGTAGATGTCTTGTGAGGTACAAACCAAAAGGGGCGTTGTACTCTATAATGGGTCTAATGAGTGATGAGTAGAGGGGAACAATGACCTCTTTTTTTCTGGATGAGAAACCTTTTGTGATGAGGTGTGCCACGTAGAAGGATTTCCTGACTGCTGTGGCAATGTGATTATCAAAGGAGAGAATACTGTCCACCTATGTCCCAAGGTCTCTTATCACACTTTTGGTGTTAAGTATACTACCACTTATGTTGTAGTTCATGAGTACAGTGTTTTTACCAAAGGGGATGACAACACACTTTTTGGCATTGAGCTTGAGGCCATGGCTTACCAAGCATCTGTCTCAGTGAGGCCCTTTTGTAGGATGTCCACATCATTAGGAGTTTTGATTATGGCTCCAAGTTTGCAGTCATCTGTGAACTTTGTTAGCCAAATACCTTCTGTGTTAGCCTGTACTTCAGAGAAGTAGATACCAAACAGGAGAGGACCCAGGACTGAACCCTGTGGTACTCCACTTGCAACTGGTCTGAAGTTGGATTTGGAGTCTGCTACTTTCACAGTGTGGGTTCTGTCAGTGAGCCAGTTGCCAACCCATCTTGTGACATAGGGATTTATACCTAGTTTAGTGAGTTTATCTATAATTCCAGAGTGGGGGATGGTGTTGAAAGCCTTGGAAAGATCTAGATAGGCTGTGTGAACCACCTTACCCTTGTTTATGGCTTTGGTGACTGCTTCAAAGAAGTCTATCAGGTTTTGGAGACATGATCTGCCTTTTACAAACCCGAACTGGGTGGAGTCCAGAGTTTGGAGATTACCAATGTCTTTGTTTATAAGTTCCATGATGATACGTTCCATGGCCTTGCAGACCAGGCTCATCAGGCTAATGGGGCAGTAGTCCCCGGGGTCCATGCTGGCTCCCCCCTTGTGGAGTGGGATAACCGTCACTGTGCACCATTCATCAGGCACAAAGTCTGAAATGAGGCTATAATTGAAAAAAAAAATAAACAGCCTCTGCAAGGCTCGAACCCAGGACCCTGCACACCATAGCCAAAGTGATTTACCACTAAGCCCTGTCAAATATCGTCATGGAACTCATAAACAAAGACATTGGTAACCTCCAAACTCTGGACCCCACCCAGTTCGGGTTTGTGAAAAGCAGATCATGCATCCTGAACCTAATCGTCTTCTCTGAGGCAGTCGATGAGGCTAAGGTAGTTCACACAGCCTATCTTGACCTTGCCAAGGTGTTTTATACCATCCCCCATTCTGGAATTATAGCTAAACTCACTAAACTAGGTATAAAACCCTACGTCACAAAATGGGTTGCCAACCGACTCACTGACAGAACCTACACTGTAAAGGTTCCAGACTCCAAATCTGACATCAAACCAGTGACAAGTGGAGTACCACAGGGTTCAGTCCTGGGACCTCTCCTGTTTGGTATCTACTTCTCTGAAGTACAGGCTAACACAGAAGGCCTCTGGCTAATGAAGTTCGCAGATGACTGCAAACTAGGAGCCATAGTCGAGTCCCTAAATGATGTGAACATCCTACAGAAGGGCCTCACTGAGACAATTGCCTGGTGTTAGAGCCATGGCCTCAAGCTCGATGCAAAAAAGTGCATTGTCATCCCCTTTGGAAAAAACTCTGTACCAGTGAGCTACCACATAGGTGGTAGTCTACTTAACACCGAATGCGTGATGAAACCTTGGGACCCAGGTGGACAGTAGTCTCTCCTTTGATAATCACATCACCACAGTAGTCAGGAAGTCCTTCTACGTGGCACACCTCATCACAAAAGGGTTCTCATCCAGGAATAAAGAGGTCATTGTTCCCCTTTACTTGCCACTCATTAGACCCATTAAAGAGTACAACACCCCTTTGGAATGTACCTCACATGACATTTGCAGCAGCTGAAAAGGCCACAGAAGTACCTCACAAAGAGGATTACTGGCCTCAAACAGATGCCTTACACTGACCATCTAAAAAAACTCCAGTTTTACTCCGTAGCATATCACCTACTCTGAGGTGATTTCTGCCTAACATATAAAGCTATGTCAAACCCAGAGCTGTTGGACATGCTACACCTAAAGAAATCCCAATCCCTCTGAGCTACATGCTCTAGGGACCTAAACCTTGTCACCACAATAAACAGGACATGCTGGAGAGATAGATTCCTGTCCCAGAGACTTCCCATACTCTGGAACAAGCTACCCATCTATGTCAAGCAAAGTTCCTCATTAGAAATTTTCAAGAAAATTCTTTGAGTGGATGGGAGATAGGAAAATATACCCCGGGAATCACTTCTGTGGCTCTGCTCGACAGTGGCACAGGAAAATAACTTTCTTGGGTGGCATAAGCCAGGGAAACTAGTTGGCTAGGCTTATTTAGGCCCTTAGGCCGATAGCCTAGTACCTACCTATGAACCTATGATTAGACTAAATACAATATTATGTAACATTGAAATGTGCTGAAATAAGGGTGACAGTTCATTATTTACCCATAAAGCAAATGTCAGAGTGGAAAAGTTCAAATAGTGGATAAAGAGGAGGAGGGGAAGAGAAGAAAGAGTGAGGAAAAAGTATTTGTTAGAAGTAATAATAAGGGTAGATATGGGAGGCAGGAGAAAAAATGAGTAAAAGCAACATTACAAGTAAGAGAAACGAAACCAAGGAAAAGAAGAAATAACATGGACAACAAGATTTACTGTGTGTGTGTGTGTGTGTGTGTGTGTGTGTGTGTGTGTGTGTGTGTGTGTGTGTGTGTGTGTGTGAGTGGTGTAAAAGAACTATAAAGCAAATATGCACTGATACCTGCTAGCTGCCCTGCTGAGGGGGACACTTGTGCAAGTGCAGTGGACTGGCTCCAGTAGGAAGGGATGGCAGCATAACTCTCAACATTATAGAACAAGAAATCTGGAAAAGGCCATAAATAATAGTGGACAAAGGCCCAGAAATGGGACAATTTATAAATATTGCACTTACAAACTTAGAAAGTTGATAAATGGGTTTTGCATTAGAGTGAATTTTCTTAAGGATATGAAGTCTGAAAATCAAATGCCTGTCAACTTTCTGACTTCAGTGTTCAATGATTTGCCAGTGATTTGCCAGAAAACTGCAATTTTTTGAGAAACAAACAAAAAATCTGGACTTTCTGCAAAAATCTGTACTGTTGAGAGATATGGATGGGAGTCTTGAACCAACATCCATCAATTATTTTCATTTGTTTGACAAAGCCATTACAGCAGTGTTTTGCAGAGAGGTGGGAAAAGCCTTAAATTTGACTGGTATGTTGTGTGGGTGTGGGTAGCTGTGTTTGTGGAAGGTGGAGGTGTGATTTTGTAAGTGTGGTGCAAATGTTATGGATTATGAAATGAAGAGATTAAGAGTAAAATTGTGCTCATTGAAGTCCCTAGCAATTTCATCACTGCTTGATTCAGACATATACATTCCCCTGTGTTTGTCAGTACTATGTTTGAGTGCATTGTTTTGGAGTGTAGCTTCACTGCTACAGCTGCTGATACTCTTTCAATACAAGTATCTGCTTTGGAAATTTTCTCCAGGAGTCTGTTGCTGAGAGACATGCTACAGGTATACAACTAATACAAACTAGATAAAGCAATAGTAAGAAAAAGTACTAGGTCACATCAGAGGCTTGGGAGGTCATTGTTAAGAAACTGAGAACTGTTGTAAAATTTATCTTTAAATACCATAAGTTCAGGTTATACTATAAGAGAATAACTATGTAAAGATATCCATGTCAGCAGCCAAAATGCATTATACGTTGAATATTTTACTGTGCACATTTTAAATGGATAGACTGGCCTAAACTCTGGACTGATGCGTTTGCTTTTTTTTTTTTATTCCTGGGAAATGAAATTCAGAAGTGAAGAGGCATAGAGACATACAAGGGAACAGATTTAGTGGCACACCAGGCTGCGATTTTTTTTTATGTCTATTGTCATGCAAAGCTAACTAAGTAGTTGAATCTAGTAAAGCTGGAGATGTGAGACTGTAGCCCACTGAAGGAGGGAAGATGGGAGGAGTAACCTGGTCAGGAACTGAAACTTGCAAAACTGCTCCTTGAGAAAAGACTTTTTTATCTCAGTAATTCATTGACACTTTTGCAAGTTTCTTTCAGAGAATGTGTAGTACATCAGTAGGAACAACATTTGTAAAACTCAGTGCATACCAGTCAATGACACATGAGCTGCAGACTCTCAAACTTGACATTTTTTTCAGGTGTTCCATTCTAAGTGAATGAAAGTCTAGTCTGACGACAAATGGTAGGACTATTTGTTCTCAGTCTGTGCATTATGGGACAGATTTAGCTTTCCAAAGGAATCACGATGTCTGCCCCCATGAGGGCAGACAAAAGTAAAAAAAAAATAAAATTAGGAATGAGTACTTATTTTGCTGCAGGCAGCTTTGGGAGGTGTAGTAAATCATGGCAAGATCAAAAGTATACGTTTTCTTCATCATTTTCCCATAGTGGTCCTTTAAGTAGAATGAACACCAGACTGGGAGGGGAGTCCCAGATCAAATTTACTGTAGGGGCGGGCAACTGCAAAGCCACCAACTATAACAACACCAAAATAATAGGGTGGGAGGGGAAAACAGTTTCAGGACAGATGAGAAACAGAAAACAATGCCAGGAAATATATAAAACAATTCAGTCAGGCACAATTAAGACAATGCAGAACTTTAAAATGTTAAAATGCCAAGAAATATACTTATCAATCAGCAATATATTTCCAGATTGTTTGAGGATCACACCAGCTAGAACACCAGGAATTTCCAACAGTGTATGCAAGAATTTACAAACAGAAACTATTTTTTAAATCAATACGCCTTGAAGCAATCAGATAACGCAAACAAATGTTAGATCAGTTTTATAAACTTCACCTCAGAAATAGGGGGTAAGCAGTTTCAGGACAGATGAGAAACAGAAAACAATGCCAGAAAATATATAAAACAATTCAGTCAGGCAAAATTAAGACACTGCAGAACTATGAAAGGTTAAAATGTCATAAATTATACTTATCAATCAGCGATATATTTCCAGATTGTTTGAGAATCACACCAGCTAGAACACCAGGAGTTTTCAACAGTGTATGCAAGAATTCACAAACAGAAACTATTTCTGAATCAACACGCCTTGAAGCAATCAGATAACACAAAAAATGTTAGACCAGTTTTATAAACTTCACCTCAGAAATAGGGAGAAGCAGTTTCAAGACAGATGAAAAACAGAAAACAATGCCAGAAAATATATAAAACAATTCAGTCAGGCAAAATTAAGACATTGCATAACTCTGAAAGGTTAAAATGCCAAAAATTATACTTATCAATTAGCAATATATTTCCAGATTGTTTGAGAATCACACCAGCTAGAACACCAGGAGTTTCCAACAGTGTATGCAAGAATTTACAAACAGAAACTATATTTAAATCAGCAAGCCTTGAAACAATCAGATAACACAACAGCTGTGAGACCAGTTTTATATACTCCACCTCAGAAATATGGGGTAAGAAGTTTCAGGACAGATGAGAAACAGAAAACAATGCCAGAAAATATATATAACAATTCAGTCAGGCAAAATTAAGACAATGCAAAACTCTGAAAGGTTAAAATGCCAAGAAAATATACTTATCAATCAGCGATATATTTCCAGATTGATTGAGAATCATACCAGGAGTTTCCAACAATGTAAGCAAGAATTTACAAACAGAAACTATTTTTAAATCAGCATGCCTTGAAGCAATCAGATAACACAAAAGCTGTTAGACCAGTTTTAAAAACTCCACCTCAGAAATAGGGGGTAAGCAGTTTCAGGACAGATGAGAAATAGAAAACAATACCAGAAAATATATAAAACAATTCAGATAGGCAAAATTAAGACAATGCAGAACTCTGAAAGGTTAAAATGCCAAGAAATATACTTTTCAATCAGCGATATATTTCCATATTGTTTGAGAATCACACCTGGAGTTTCCAACAGTGTATGCAAGAATTTACAAACAGAAACTATTTTTAAATCAGCAAGTCTTGAAGCAATCAGATAACACAAAAGCTGTTAGACCAGTTTTATAAACTCCACCTCAGAAATAGGGGGTAAGCAGTTTTAGGACAGATGACAAACAGAAAACAATGCCAGAAAATATATAAAACAATTCAGTCGGGCAAAGTTAAGACACTGCAGAACTCTGAAAGGTTAAAATGCCAAAAATTATACTTATCAGTCAGCGATATATTTCCAGATTGTTTGAGAATCACACCAGCTAGAACACCAGGAGTTTCCAACAGTGTATGCAAGAATTTACAAACAGAAACTATTTTTAAATCAACACGCCTTGAAGTAATCATATAACACAAAAAATGTTAGACCAGTTTTATAAACTTCACCTCAGAAATAGGGGGTAAGCAGTTTCAGGACAGATGAGAAATAGAAAACAATACCAGAAAATATATAAAACAATTCAGAGAGGCAAAATTAAGACAACGCAGAACTCTGAAAGGTTAAAATGTCAAACATTACACTTATCAATCAGCGATATATTTCCAGATTGTTTGAGAATCACACCAGCTAGAACACCAGGAGTTTCCAACAGTGTATGCAAGAATTTACAAACAGAAACTATTTTTAAATCAACACGCCTTGATGCAATCAGATAACACAAAAAATGTTAGACCAGTTTTATAAACTTCACCTCAGAAATAGGGGGTAAGCAGTTTCAGGACAGAAGAGAAACAGAAAACAATGCCAGAAAATATATAAAACAATTCAGTCAGGCAAAATTAAGACACTGCAGAACTCTGAAAGGTTAAAATGCCAAAAATTATACTTATCAGTCAGCGATATATTTCCAGATTATTTGAGAATCACACCAGATAGAACACCAGGAGTTTCCAACAGTGTATGCAAGAATTTACAAACAAAAACTGTTTTTTAAATCAGCAAGTCTTGAAGCAATCAGATAACACAACAGCTGTTAGACCAGTTTTATAAGCTCCACCTCAGAAATATGGGGTAAGCAGTTTCAGGACAGATGAGAAACAGAAAACAATGCCAGAAAATATATAAAACAATTCAGTCAGGCAAAATTAAGACACTGCAGAACTCTGAAAGGTTAAAATGCCAAAAATTATACTTATCAGTCAACGATATATTTCCAGATTATTTGAGAATCACACCAGCTAGAACACCAGGAGTTTCCAACAGTGTATGCAAGAATTTACAAACAGAAACTATTTTTAAATCAGCAAGTCTTGAAGCAATCAGATAACACAACAGTTGTTAGACCAGTTTTATAAACTCCACCTCAGAAATATGGGTAAGCAGTTTCAGGACAGATGAGAAACAGAAAACAATGCCAGAAAATATATAAAACAATTCAGTCAGGCAAAATTAAGACAATGCAAAACTCGGAAAGGTTAAAATGCCAAGAAATATACTTATCAATCAGCGATATATTTCCAGATTGTTTGAGAATCACACCAGGAGTTCCCAACAGTGTAAGCAAGAATTTACAAACAGAAATTATTTTTAAATCAGCATGCCTTGAAGCAATCAGATAACACAAAAGCTGTTAGACCAGTTTTATAAACTCCACATCAGAAATAGGGTTATGCAGTTTCAGGACTGATGAGAAATAGAAAACAATGCCAGAAAATATATAAAACAATTCAGCCAGGCAAAATTAAGACAATGCAGAACTCTGAAAGGTTAAAATGCCAAGAAATATACCTATCATTCAGCGATATATTTCCAGATAGTTTGAGAATCACACCAGCTAGAACACCAAGAGTTTCCAACAGTGTATGCAAGAATTTACAAACAGAAACTATTTTTAAATCAGAAAGCCTTGAAGCAATCAGATAACACAAAAGCTGTTAGACCAGTTTTATAAACTCAACCTCAGAAACAGGGGGTAAGCAGTTTCAGGACAGATGAGACACAGAAAACAATGCCAGAAAATATATAAAAATTCAGTCAGGCAAAATTAAGACAATGCAGAACTCTGAACGGTTAAAATGCCAAGAAATATTCTTATCAATCAGCAAAATATTTCCAGATAGTTTGAGAATCACACCAGCTAGAACACCAGGAGTTTCCAACAGTGTATACAAGAATTTACAAACAGAAAATATTTTTAAATCAACAGGCCTTGAAGCATTCAGATAACACAAAAACTATTAGACCAGTTTTATAAACTCCACCTCAGGAATAGGGGGTAAGTAGTTCCAGGATAGATGAGAAACAGAAAACAATGCCCTGTAGTACCACTGTTGGGATATACAATGAGTTGTATCTCAGTTGTGGGCAATGTGTGATGGTGGGTATGTCAGAGTGTCATCATGGGTCTCAGGGAGTACAATATCCACTGGGCAATGTGGGTGCTGTGTACACTGTCATTACACCAAGGTGCACCCGGTATATGTCCCATGTACAACTTTATGGTGACCACTGTCACCAACATCCATACAGGTAACTGATACCACAATCCAGCCCAGTTATGCATGTGCTGTGTGCAGCCTACCTGTAAGACACTGGACACACAGTCAAGTTAGTTAGCAGCGATAGGCCCAGGTCTCTCAGACGTGTGTCTACCTGTTATGTGTCTGTTAATGTGTATATGATAGTATGTCACAGTATGTATTGTCCATATACAACCATTACACCCCCATTAACATACTGTACATGTCTGGTGATGTTCTGCATGTAACATATAATCTGGAACACACCTCACCCTAAACACTGTGTGGTGTGTGCAATGAAAGCCACACACTTCAGTAGCACTACATACCTAGGTAGGGGTCTAGTTCCAGTGTTGCCAAGTAAGAGTGTGCATGTATGTGGATGAGTCTACATTAGGTTGCAGATTGTACACATCTCAGTGGGTCACCTCTCCATGTGGCACAGGCAATAACTGTTATACAAATCTATGACGTGTGTTCAACTGTATCCCAGATATGTCACAGCCATGGTGTCACCACAGTGTCATACGCCTTGTGGAATATGACTGCAGGCCATCCTCCTGCTGACACATGTACACCTACAACACAAATGGATAACATTATGGAGACCACAATCAACCAGTGTTACTAACAGCTATAATGCATCAATGCTGGACAGCTACTCTATCTGACATGTATGCATTAAACTTTACTTCTGACAACATGTTACACTGCAGTACTTTGGTACTCTGTAGTACAGTCACCGTGTGCATCAGAACCATATTAGCCTGCCCCTGCATCGATGTTATGGATGACAGGGATGTGGCACATGTATCATCATATGCACAGAGTGTGTTGTTGGTTTGCCAGAGGCCGAGGGTGGGCCATACATTTGACACCATGTGTGGGTGAGGAGTGTAATGAGGTGAACTGGGCATGGTGATGTGGTGTGTGTAGGTATGGGGTCGCCCTAGGTGTGTTCTTATAGTGTGTGGGTATGCATGCACACAGTTCTGCCATGTGGCTGCCCTACACAGGTGTTTATGGACAGCTGCAGACCATACCTGGCAGGGTGTGCAGTTCACTGCCTCCGGCCATGGACACATGGACTGTGCCTGCCAGGGGCTCCATGACTATTTCCAGTTACAGGCCTCGATGTGCTACTCTCCCCTGATGATGACAGATGCCCACTGGAACCAGGTCCCTCTTGGGACTGGCCAGAACCATGTGTTCGTGGCCTGCTCTGGTATGGTGTGGACAGCACCCACCCTGCAGTGCCAGAGCTGGTACTGCCACTACTGGAGTGCCTTGGTGTCCTAGCACATCCATGTTGACTGCTAGCTGTTGGTGTTGCTAGCCTACATCCACGCAGCCATCACTGCACTCCCACCACATGTTCAACCATCAACCATGGACAAACCATGGTCGATGAGGCCCATCATCTCACCAAACCATCTATTCATGAGCTTGGTATAAGCATGGATGGCACCAGACAGTTCATGGAAGTTGTCACTTGCAGATGTGAGAGCAGCCCTCTGCAGCCTCAGGCCCTATCTGGTGTAATATTCCATATGTGCCTGCACCACCATGACAGCCTGAAACATGTGCCTGGTGGTACCAGTTGTGGTGCGTCTGCAAGGGGCATGATGACTAGCGGCCCTATCACAAGCACCCTGGGATATCTGCCTATGTGATGTCCTGCCAGACATCCGGCTATGCCTGCTGTGACCAGACACAGTAGGCATGGTTACCACACTCTCCTGTACACTGCCACCAACTGCTAGCTGTCACTCCACTATGGCCAGTGGTGATGGGGTATGTATAGGCACTGAAACTGTGTGCAGGGTTGGGGTGGCTAAAAGGGGGATGTCAAATGATGGCGCTGTCCTCACCTGTGCCTCAACAGTACTATCATCATCTTCAGTGTCTATATGGGCACCAACATCAGATTGCATTCAGGAGGGACCCTGACCCACCTCGCCACCTGTGGGGGAAAACAAGTAATGCACTTTAAGACATGTACAGCATCGCATAACAGTACACACACACACACACACACACACACACACACACACACACACACACACACACACCACCTTAATACCTACCTGTCCGTGACTTTACAGACAATCCCATGTTTATTCCCATACATTCTCCATCCTGCATCACACTTAGTAACATACACTCATTAATACCACTCATTAATGGGTCATTCCTTTAACTGCCTAGACAAGTGATCACAACACAAGATCTGTTACTCCATTACCTCCCTGACCTGAGTGGAGTGGTTTTACATGGCCTCACTGCTGTCATTCGGTGTTCTCCCTGTATATGTCCAGACATTGTGAGCATGACCCCTATATGTGAGGGGCTACTATGCTCACTCCATAATTTCATGAACTGGAGTGTCATGTGTAAGTATTGCTCAGTACATGCCAGATATGCTGCTCAATCAACCTATCATGTGACAACTGTAATATATGGATACACTCTCTGGTGTTGTCTAGTAATTCCACAATGCATCTGTAGTGCTGCATATGTGGGTTGCCTGTCAACTCTCTGCTGAATATGATATTAAGGGTATACCTGGTGTCTACCTTCCCTCCCAATGCATGTTCCATGCTACAGTCCTTATACTATCAGCTGTCTTGTGATTACATGCATGACAAGAATTCCTGGTGTGTCATGTGTCAGTCTATGTCCATGTACTGCACGAACCCAAAGGGAAGTACTGCTGTATGAGCAACCCCACAGTCACACATGTGCATATATGGACACCCACACAAACACACACACATGCATACACACATCCTACATGCATACATGCATCAACCTCCCTTCACTTCACCAGAGTGACCCTACAGGCAAAATAACCACCCACTGACTCACACACACACACACACACACACACACACACACACACACACACACACACACACACACACACACACACACACACACAGGTGAGGTTGCACAAAGATAGTACACACAGTCCTCCTATTACCCATCTGTCCACATGCATAATATATGGTACACAACAGCATGCAGTGTAGCTATAGTTAATCCATGCTAGCAACAGTATACATATGTGTGATGTATCTGCTGTGTTAGTAGGTGATGCCCCTTCCCCTGGATACCACTGCACCCATGTACACAGTATTACTGTGCACCTGTTCTGCACCCTGTCATGTACTGTGTACCAAACCTCACAGGTGTACAACCCATTGCTGAATGTGTAGTACTGTGTCAGTTATGTCAGCTCTACTGCTCACAACCCCTACGTTTTTCAGCAACACATACCTGGGATGATATGTGGACAGATGTCCTTTGTGAATGCCTGATGTCTGGTTTACAGATCTCAACATCAGCGGACTATGTATGACCAATCCAATACTATTACACTAACAACTGTGAGACCATAACATGGCTATGGGGAGAGTACACACCCTTATTGATATGACGCAGCCTTCCTTGATCTGCCATGAGACCACATCACCACATATATTAACAGTAAATGAGCCCAATATGTGACATATGTCCTGTACATTCACATGCAGTGTCTACAGAGTGTGTTAGGTGTGTGGATGCTGACCGCAATGCATACACTCCATGTGAGCATATGTGTGCACACCCTTATCATGACAGTTTGTTACACCTATTGTGTGTACTACAGCAGTCACTACTCCTGGCAGGGGTATACTAGCATGGGCCATCTGCATTTGCTAGTGTATGTTCAATCTGCCCTACACATATCCCCCAAATCTGCATGATTGCAAGGTCTACTCATGTGCACATCCCTTGGTGTTCAGACACTGCTGTCACTATTGCTGTGGAGGTAGGGTTACGTCTGCCACAGTTTCTGATCTGACTGTGTGCAGATACAGCCATTTTTAGCATTCTTAGGATCCTTGCTGGAGTGCACCGGTGTGTCATGCTGACAACCCCTCCCCACCTTCAGCCTTTTTGTAGATGCATGACAGGTAAGGCCTACACATGTGTGTCAGTTTTCAGTGATCCATACACTGAACACCACGTGTTACAGCCTAGTCCCAGCTAATAATGTGAACCACAGTAATACGTTATGCTATAGTGTAAATCTGTAACAGTTGCCATTGTACTACTGGTATATACACTGTTGTTGCACTGTATATGGGTAATGTTTCACACATGTCCCTACTGTAGGTCATGTCTCCCGCCATTATGTTAATCCCTGTGGACACATTCCGCAATGACAGGATGTTAGTTATCTTGCAGGTGTCTGACATATCCTTCCAATACCCCCATCATGGTCACCACTGTGATGCCATGCATTTAACAGCAATAATATGTGTACATGTACAGCATGCATTCTGAGTAGGTGTGTTAGATGCGTGCATGGAATATACCATAGCCATTACATGCCCGGTGCATTGGCAAGCATCAGTATAAACCATACAAACCAACTACAGGCTGCTGCCTTGGTGGTATACT